>NC_056733.1:1841086963-1841316963 GCF_019279795.1 Protopterus annectens | reverse complement strand
TCCCACCCACTGCTACTCACAACAGCAGTCCACGTCCTGAAAGTGCGTGGCCTGTAGGCTGAGCAGGAGGAGCATGTGGGCCCTGGGAATGTGTACTGGGTGCCTCAAAGTGATGTAGCATATCCCACATGTGTCTGTGGAGCTTGTTATAGAACAGACCCTGGACCTGACCTCAGGGAATAGGAACATATGTGTGTGTGTGTGTGTGTGTGTGTGTGTGTGTGTGTGTGTGTGTGTGTGTGTGTGTGTGCCCCCAGGAGGGGACAACATCCCCTGGGTTGGTTTCACCTGACAGTATTGCTGGACCAGTACATGAGAAGGCCCCAGGGTGGGACACACATGTGATGTGGCCTGGTAACATGGGCAGATGAGTTTGGAGAGGTGGTTCTGCTGGCCAATAGTACATATACATGCTATTGTGTCACTGTTATAGAACATATGTTGGTAGTAATAGTCTACACAATCCCAGAACATGTCCAACAGCATGCATAGATAACCGCAATAAAACAGAATGTCAGCTGTGCAGGACACACATAGCAAGCATTCCACAGGCATATATGGAACCATTGTGGCCCTGACAATGGCATGCAGGTGAATAGTCTGTAACAGGCCAGCAATGATAGTATCCAGACAGGGAATGTGGCTACAAATACATTGCACAAAGTGTGGTACAGTACAATATCTTCCCACTGGTAGGTATGCTGTAGCCATACCTATTGAGTTCTGTGTACACTTTGCTGTCGCTGATATAGTGTGGGTGACAGTGATGTGTATTAAGAACTGTGGTAACCTTGCTGCATGACTTGCTCACACCTGTGACCATCTTTATGTCTTTCAGGCACGATGTCTCATGGAAGGCTGCCAGCCTACACAGCAGCAGAAAATGAAATCTTGCTGAATGGACTCATACAGCACTATGTGACCTTGTTTGGCCAGGCTGCCCATGATCAGCAGTAGCGGACCACCCTGTGGAATGACATAGTCCACAGGGTCAATGATGTCGGACTGCACAACCACAGTTATGAACAGATCCGGCATCATTGTTCTGACCTGCTTCGCAATGCCCGTTGACATGCTGCTGCAGTCTGAGGGGATCACCTCACCACAGGGGGGGTCCATGCCATCCATCAGTCCCACCCTGACAGGTGTGGAGGAGCTCCTGGCCAGCCTCATGGCACCTGCCCATCTGGCCAGCCACCATCCGCCAGACACATTTGTGGAGGTGGGTACTACCCAAACACTAGTCGAGAAGCGCGCAGGTAAGGCCACAGGGCGCATCCATAGACCACTGTTGCATATACATCCGCATCAGTACAGGTAGATAATGTATATCTGACATGTCATAGATATATATTGTTGCTGCATAGTAGTGATAAACAGACATCCATATGTGGTAGCATTGTGGAAATGTACTGCTGATGTATTGTAATACTGCACCCACCCTGTAGCAATGCCAGGTTGTGGCCACTGATTTGCAACTCTCACCCTCTTATGTAGGGCCCTCTAGGATACCACCAAGGCAGCAGCCTGTAGCTGGCAGCTATTTTGGAGTGATCCAGCCATATCAGATCAGTTGGGTGACAGGCCACAGATGTGTTCAGGAAAGGCTCAAGTATTAAGCAATTACTTGAAAGAGAATTTGGTTATGACAGTAATTGTACCAGATTTGGAACAAAAAAAAATGTGGCTTTTGTTCTCAATGTCAATTGGTCAAGAATTGTGAGGACATGAAGTTAAACCACACCCACATTAAACCTAATGGCAAATTTTCTTGCAACTTCATAGGGGTTGTTTATGCTGCCTTGTGTAAGAACTGCCCTTGTTTTTACATCGGGAAAACCAAAAGAAGGTTAAGGGACACGATTTATGAACATCATAGGGACATAAACAATGGTAACAGAAACAATGCCCTATTTAAACACATAGAGAAATTTTCATCACACAGCTTTTTGTTTACAGTCATAGAGGGGGGGGGGGTCAAAAAAGATTCTAGAAGAGGTCCATTGCAAGACTATCTGGAATTTAGAGAAATGTGCTGGCAAACTAAATTAAATGCCAGTGTTCCTCTTGGCCTCAATGACCACATTTTTATTGGTAGCCTACTTAGGCTGCATTCTTATAACATCTAGTTGTATTTTTCAACATAGTAAATGTATATAAATATCACACTTCTATGTGTAAGCAGCACTGGCGTTTTGTACTTGGATTTATGTTACTAAGGACTTTTTCTTTAAGAATGTTTTTGTGGAATCTTTTTTAGTTTTAATTGCAAAGTCTTCTGGTAATTAGTGATAGGTTTAGTCTTATTGGTCTGTTATGTCATGTGTCTTCACAGTTTTTAATGTATTTAAAGGGAGTGTTTTAAACCTTATTCTGATTAAGTCTTTTGTTACAATCTTACGAAAATGCTTAATAAATTATTGTTTAAACCATTGTGGTGGAGTTTTTGTGGTAGTGTGTTCCAGGCTGGGCTCATCCTTTGGTGTTGCAAGTTTTCCTTGATCTGACATCTGGCAAGTATCTGGACATAACATCTCACTGGATAAGTACACTAAGCTGCTAGGCATGTAACAAAGCACTGTGCAGGCTACAGGCAGACTGCCACAACACTGGCCTACATTTCCTATGGGGGGATACACATGTACCTGCATATATAGCAGGCTCTACAGGCATGTCACAGCACAGAGTAACAGACACCTGTGTGAAAGTGCATAACCACGACCAATGTGAGCACAGCTACAGCCACATATCATAAGCTAGAGTAATATTACAATATATGAACTATCTGATCAACACCATCCTCATATGTGCCACTCACACACTAACCCTACATATACTGGGCCGCTACACAGTGTGGTCCGATGCCTGTCTGTGGTATGGGACATGTGTGTGTTTGGCCCTACAAACATGTAAGCTGATAGGTTAACATACAGTGGAGCAGCATGTAACATCAGAGAGAACAGGACCAAGAACAATGACATCTACCACAGTCTGTACACAGGCCAAGGTACATATTCACAATGCACACTCTGTTGACAATCACCATAAGTATACAGACCTCAGTACTGTACACACAACCACAGAATGCCCAGGTTATATCCTGAAACATAACCACTACTGTACATAACGTGTAGCAGTCTGATATCTCACTGGCTTGTTATCAGATATGATATCAATAAATATGGTGTACAGAACATATCCACCTCTTACTGCATGACATATGTATAAAGCTTGACAGAGTTGTGGCTGGAGGCACAATCAGGGCCAATATTGACATGTTGCTGTGATAACCTCATACATTTACTGTTGTAACAGGGTTTGTTGCAACGTATGTCCTATGAGGGATATGAAGTCAGTAACACTCACGGCTGTCACCATGTACTAACTGCAATCCTCACACTATGCTTCTACAGTTCACAGATATGTGCTCTGTGGGTAACACAAGAAACATAAGGCACCATAAACTGCCCAGTCTGCAGATGACCCTACAGATGGGGGTTTCTTCATAAACATAGCACTGACATGACAGGTATTAGAACATGTAGGACAGTCATATCCACACACACCCTGTTAAACCAACATTACTCCAAATGCAGTATAGCAGCACTTACAGTCTGTAGTCAAGTCAGGCACACCCCCCTCCTGTGTGTTGGCCTGTTTTCACAATGTATGCTGTTAGAGGTAAATCTCGAATCCCTCTGTGATGCTGTTTGCCAAACAACAGATCTAGGTCCTGCTCACAGTGAATGAAAAGGCCCAACACCAGCATGATGTTCTTAGGTATTGGAGTGTGTTTCCATGCAATTGGCTATGGGAAAGTTACCACAGCTGTTCCACATGCAATCAGCTAGAGGAAGGCTGCAATTCATGCAGAGGCCATCAGCTTATCATGAGCATCACTTACAATACTCATGCTGCTGCTGCTGCCTAAGCAAAGCAGGTGTATGTCTGCACATCCATGAGAGAGGGAGTGAGAGAGGCAGACAGAGGCAAAGATAAGTCAGGGAGGAGTGGGAGAGTAAAACTTAAGCATGTTTGTGTCACACCCCTATCAGTACAGGGTATCAAACCCCTGAATGACTATGTATTGCTATCAAATGTCTATGCAGTTATTGGATGCACCACATAGATTACATGTTGAAGAACCCTCCAAACGTATATGTGATGGTGAGTGACATTTGAAATAGTGATATGGTAGCTATAGGTTAGGTGTAGTGTACGTGCCTATCCGCATGAACATGTGTCAGCGTCAACACAGCCACACTCTCTCAGGGACCCACACACATTGACACACTTGGCAGGGTCAGGAATATAGCTCATCACTAGTTAGATTGCTACAATACAGTACTGCGCAGGTATCACATGCACCACAGGAGTTATCCGGAGGCTATATGGGCAAAGGGTATGTGGAGGTGTCTGACATCAGACAGCATGCTTCAGTATGCCAATGGGGATTGTAGTGAGTGTGAATGTGGTCATAGGCATCATATACCACACACACAGACACAGGGTGGCAGTACTGACATGCATGGGTGCATTGCTTAATGGGCGTGTAGTGGTCAACTGTGCCAGAGAGCTATATAAGGCTAGGTGATGGGTATACCTTGGCATCAGGCCACACGACAATGGTCTGCAGTATGGATCAGGGGTGTAGTGTCTGGATTGCCCACACAGGTGGGTATTGTAGTCACCATCCAATCACCTGGGTAACTATTTGTGTGGCCATTGCTGTGCATTGCTTGCCATGTATGTGCTCCTTAGTCCATGACATGGACATTGTCTGGGATGTGCACACATCCCACATGCATGTACAGTGACATGTGAAACTGTACCTGGGGTGTCTGGCCCATGTTGTGTACACAGATTGTTATCATCAGATGTGCCAGTCCTGGCCTCATGTGGCAGGAACTGTTAATGGACAGCAGGTTGACCCTGCACCTACATTGATAGCATGATACACATATTCCCTGGTGCCAGTGGCATCTGTCCATACAGGGCATGTGTTTAAGGCATGGTATGTCCTTTGTGGGTCACATTTGATGGCACCACAGGTGTTGCAGGTGTCCAGTGGGGAACACAGGGAAGGTGTGCTGTCTGCATGTACATGCCTATTGGACTGATGGACAGGGTGCCATGCCCTCTGTAGCCCACTGCAATCACACCATGGTTACTATCAGTAGGCAATATGCCGGGTAGTACCAATATAGTGATTGTTGCCTTGGCAAGTGTGTGTGTGTGTCTGTGTGTGTGTGTGTGTGTGTGTGTGTGTGTGTGTGTGTGTGTGTATGTATGAGACATGGGTTGAGAGTGTTCTCTGGGTAATACAAGGGTTGCTATCTTTGTTAGCCAGGCCTTGATGTCACATGTAGGGGTATGGACTTGCACCCCAGCCTCTCAGCTATTTCACATCTGTTATCCCTGTAATGTGGACATTGTGACATATACTAGGGCCACCATATAAGATATTTGCAAAACTCACTCCACAGTGAGTCTAGTTGTTACAAACTCACAGCCACCTCCACACAGGATATGTATGACAAACACACACACACACACACACACACACACACACACACACACACACACACACACACACACACACACACCTGCCATGTCTGGGATTAGAACTCCTACCTAATTTATCACACTACAGCAGTACGCAATTATAGGATGCCCCACGAAGATTACTGGGCTACACCTTCCCCAAAGGTGCATTTCACAGTGAATGACATCAGCAGGCTTGTCAAAGTAGGGCATCTGAATTGTAGTGAGTGTGACTAGCCTAAAAAGCATTTCTCCCTACATAAACATAAAAATATACACACAAACATCCACACCTGCCATGTGTGGGAATAGAACTCCTACCAGAGTTCTATATCACACTACAGCATTATGCTATTATAGGACATGCCACAGAGATTACTGGAGTATTCCTTCCCCAAAGGTGTATTTCACAGTAAATGATATCAGCAGGCTTGCCAAGTAGGGCATTTGAATTGTAGTGAGTGTGACTAGCCTAAAAGCATTGCTCTCTACACAGACAGAGACACACACTTGTCATGTCTGGGATTAGAACTCCTACCTAACTAGTTTATCACACTACAGCAGTACACAATTATAGGATGTGCCACAGAGATTACTGGGCTACAGCTTTCCCAAAGGTGCATTTCACAGTGAATGACAGCAGCTTCTGTTGCTTACTTTAAACTAGCCTGAACTTTTTTTTTTCTGATTACTGCATTTATTTTTAAATCTGCACTTAAAGTTACATTTAGTCGAATTTAATCGAAAGTTTGCTTGTTTGTTTGTTTAATTTAACTGTGGAGGCTGCCCACTAAAGTGTGCTAGCCTGTGTAACTAATTTATCACTGTCTCTGCATTTTCTGTGTATTTCTACAAAAAAAACCAAAAAAACAAAAAATAATCCTTGTTTTCCCGCCTTTCTCAACTAGTTTAGACCAGTATACAGGCATTGCTGTATTCTGGGCTGTGGTGTAGTTCCTGTGTTGTCCATTACCTTACTTGGATAGAAGGAAGTTTCTTTGCTCACCAGTGGGAGTGGGGAGCCTTGAGCAGCCTACCTGTCCTTGGGGAAGTGACCTCAGCACAAGAAGCTGTAGTAATTGGTTGTTTGGGACCATTCCTAGCTCCTTTGTAGTTCACTGCTTAAAATCCGCCTCTGGGCATTTTTTTCTGGCTATACTGCTCAGACAAGCTCCACGTGGGTTTACAGAGTGGTCCTAGCAGCAAGGAACTCGAAAAAGCAACTACCTTCTGGATTTAAGTATATTTGCTTTTTTTCACTGGAAATAGCTTCTGTTGCTTACTTTAAACTAGCCTGAACTGTTTTTTCTGATTACTGCATTTATTTTTAAATCTGCACTTAAAGTTACATTTAGTCAAATTTAATCGAAAGTTTGCTTGTTTGTTTGTTTAATTTAACTGTGGAGGCTGTCCACTAAAGTGTGCTAGCCTGTGTAACTAATTTATCACTGTCTCTGCATTTTCTGTGTATTTCTACAAAAAACAAAAACAAAAAATAATCCTTGTTTTCCGCCTTTCTCAACTAGTTTAGACCAGTATACAGGCATTGCTGTATTCTGGGCTGTGGTGTAGTTCCTGTGTTGTCCATTACCTTACTTGGATAGAAGGAAGTTTCTTTGCTCACCAGTGGGAGTGGGGAGCCTTGAGCAGCCTACCTGTCCTTGGGGAAGTGACCTCAGCACAAGAAGCTGTAGTAATTGGTTGTTTGGGACCATTCCTAGCTCTTTTGTAGTTCACTGCTTAAAATCCGCCTTTGCATGGCTTTGCTGGTCGTGCATAGCACAGCCGTTAAACAAGGTTAAACTTGGTTAAACAAGGTTAAACTTTTCTGGCTCCGCCAAGTCTGCTCTTCAATTTTTCCCTTAGAACTGTTCTACTTGCAATCTAAACAGCCTATACTCTATCTGAAAAGCTCAGCACTTGCTCCTAAAGCATTTTTATACAGGTAAAGCACTCTTAAACAAAAGAAAGTACTTCATTCACCTAAATTCTGTTGAGTACACATTTCCCTATAGGTCCTTTCTGACTCAGTTACACAGCAATCTTTTTCACTATTTCTAGCATGTCGAAGGGTCAGTTGCTGGCGTCCTCTCCTGTTCAGCTGGTGAATCTAGAATCTTGAGGCAATGTTACAATTGCCTCATGTACACAGACAACCCTCTCCTCCTCCCAACAAATACAAATATATATTCGAGAGATGCAACTATATAGCCAAACTGGAGGCTGAGCTCTCTCAATTCAGTACTGGCAAGACCAGTCAGGAGGAGAAGGTAACCACGCACACCACAAACCCAGTCTCACATAGAACTATCACAACAGCAAACCAAACACATAAACACACAAAAACATACTGGAGGCTGATTAAAAATCTACCAAAACAACAGAGGCCTCCAAAGCAGACACCCAAGCAACCACCACCTCAAGACATAGCACATGCAACACATAGTTCACAAAGTCAGTGTGCTAAACAGTCACAGCCCTTAAGGCCAAACAACATGCCAGACACACTTGTAATAGGTGACTCTATAGTCAGACACACTGACGCCCTCACCAGACTGAACAAGGAAAAGGTCACAGTAAGCTGCCTGTCGGGAGCTAGAATCCACATAACACAATCACTCAGGTCACTCCACAGCAAGTACAAATATGACTCAGTCATTGTACATGCCAGTGTGAACGACCTGAGATGTACCTCCCTGGACTACATGAAAAGAGACATAGAGGAGCTCTCTGATTATGTAGCCCAGGCCGGTATGACCCTGACCCTGAGCAGCATCTTACCCTCACCAAGAATGATGCCACAGTACAAAGACAAAATGATCAGTTTTAACAATTGGCTTAATTACTGGTATCATTCTAAGGGGATCCAATGTCTGTCTGCTTGGGATGACATGCTTGACAAGCCACGCTGTCTTAAGGGATGGCTTGCACCTGTCACCCTGGGCTTCCGGATATTGGCCAAGGCTCTTGCCACCCCATAGTGCCTTTTTAGGCAAGGCTCAAATGACAAACCTACCTCCCTAGAAAACACAAGTGGAAAAAAACTAAGGGTAATGCTGCTCAATGCCAGAAGTCTAAACCTCAAGATGCACGCCTCAAGCCCTCCTCAGTATGGAGAACATTGATGTCTGTGCGGTGACTGAAACCTGGTTCAAGGCTCCTGAGAGCACCCCAGCACTATCAGGTTTTACCTCATATCATGCTTTCCGCCCCAAAACTTGGACCGAACCACAAAAGGAGGGGGAGTATCCATTTTCATCAAAGATACCCACACCTCCAGGTTAGTGGCAACACACGAAGCATCGGAGACTATCCAGGTGCAACTAACCATAGGCAAAACTGCCTTACAGTTTGTAGCATGCTACAGACCACCCTCTCAAACTCAGGAACCCCACACAGCCTTCCTGAAGACACTGGAGAGTATGAATGTCTCTCCAAATACCATCATTGTAGGAGACTTCAACTACCCAAACATAGACTGGGAACATTACTCAAGCCCCAACACCCTAGCCCAAAGGTTCCTAGAATTCATAAACTCAAATGCAATGGAACAACTAGTCACCATTCCCACAAGAGGAGACAATATACTAGACCTGATCATCACAAACATGTGGACAAAATGCTCCACACCGGAAGTATATCCCTCTTTGGTAAGATCAGACCATAAATTAATCTCACTGGAAATCCACATCCCGCCCCCACCCCCTGCACAAAAGATCACAGTGAAGAACTTCTCAAAAGCAAACTTCACACTTCTCAAGACTGAAGTGGTATCCTTCAAGGCCCCTGGGCCAGTGGAAACCACAACCCACACTGCTGAATCCTTTGCAAATGCCTTCTATGGGCACCTTCAAGAATGCATGGATCATGCAATCCCAAATAAAACCAAGACCCATTCCCCAAAGGCAGGCCCGGTCTGGTGGACCCCAGCCATAAACAAACTTTACAACAGGAGGAGGAAGCTACTACATGACAGAGCAAAATCCTAAAAGGGAAGGCGTCTCTGATCAGTACTAGCAAAAACTACGATCACTCATAAAATCATCCAAGGCCAACTTTGAGAGAAAAATCAAAAGACACAAAATACAATCACAAGGCCTTCTTTAGCTATGTTAGAAACCTGGGTGGAAACTCCCAGATATGCTCAGAGTTAGTCCAAAATGACACAAAATACACCAAACCCACTGACATTGCCAACATTCTGGCAGACAGGTTCAGTGCAAATTTCTCCTCCCTCCCCCCCAAAAGGAGAAATAACTATCCCAGCAGAGTGTAGCCTCCCTAACATCTCAGATGCCCAGGTGAGAGCCGCCTCTCTAAAGCTAAAACACAGCATCAATGGGACCGGATGGTGTCCCGGCTGTGTGCTACATGAACTCCAAGAGGAACTAAACCCACACATAAGGCTGCTGTTTAATCTTAGCCTTACTACAGGATACGCACCCAAAGAGTGGCATATGGCAACAGTGGTCCCACTTCACAAAGGCGGTGCTTCTACGGACCCTGAAATTACCGCCCATAAGCTTGACGAGCCTGGTCTGCAAAGCTATGGAGAGGATCATTATGGAACTCATAAACAATGACATTGGGGACCTACAGACATTGGATCCTACCCAATTTGGCTTTGTCAAGGGAAGATCCTGCCTTTGAACTTGGTCGACTTTTTGAAACAGTCACTAAGGCCATTGATGAGGGTAAGGCAGTTCACACAGCCTACCTTGACCTTGCAAAGCCTTTGACACAATACCCCACTCGGGCATCATAGACAAACTCACCAGCTTAAATGTAAACCCATATGTCACAAGATGGGTTGCAAACTGGCTCAAGGACAGAACCCACAGGGTCAGAGTTGCTGGAGCTATGTCAGACTCTAAGCCAGTCACAAGCGGTGTCCCACAGGGCTCAGTCCTGGGACCCCTCTTGTTCGGCATTTATTTTTCCGAGGTACAGGCAAACATAGGAGGATTGTGGCTGACAAAGTTCGCAGATGACTGCAAACTGGGTGCCATAATTGATACTCCAGCGGACACAAACATCCTTCAGAGAGGCCTCATAGAAATGGATAATTGGTGCCAGAGCCATGGCCTTAAGCTGAACGCCAAAAATGTATAGTCATACCCTTTGGGAAAAACAAGGTACCGACAAATTACCACATAGGCAGTAATCCATTAAGTACGGAAGAGGTAATCAGGGACCTAGGGACCCAGGTTGACAGTAACCTCTCATTTGACACTCACATTGCCAAAGTGGTTAGGAAGACCTTCTATATTGCCCACCTTATCATGAAGGGTTTCACATCTAGATCAAGAGAGGTCATTGTGCCCCTGTACTCTTCTCTTATCAGGCCAATGATTGAGTACAATGCCCCGACACCTGCAGCAGTTGGAAAGACCTCAAAAGTTCCTCACCAAGAGGATAAAGGGTCTTAAACATATGTCATATGCCGCCCGACTGAAAAAACTCCAGCTCTATTCAGTCGCATACTGCCTACTCAGAGGAGATCTGTGCCTGACGTACAAGGCCATGCCCAATCCTGAATTAATGGACATGCTCCACCTCAGAAAATCCAAATCCGTCAGAGCCACGAGAACAAGTGACTTAAACCTCAACACAGAAATAAATAGGACGTGCTGGAGGGACAGATTCATAACCCAGAGGCTCCCTACACTCTGGAACAGAATCCCAGTCCATGTTAGGCAGAGCCCCTCACTGACTCTATTCAAGAGAAATCTTGACGAATGGATGGGAGATCATAGGTTTACCCCGGGGGTCATCTCTGTGTCACTACTAGACAGAGGCATAGTAAACTAAACCCTAAAAGGGCATAGTATTCTCATCCTAAGGGTTGGTGTAAGCCACATACACTCTGGCTAGGCTTATAAATGCCTTAGGGCAGATAGCCTAGTACGAACCTATGAACCTAAGCAGCCTTGCCAAAGTAGGGCATTTGAATTGTAGTGAGTGTGACTAGCCTAAAAAGCATTGCTCTCTACACAGACAGACAAACACACACACAGTTGCCATGCCTGAGATTAGAACTCATAACTAACTAGTTTATCACACTACAGCAGTACGCAGTTATAGGATGCACCACAAAGATTACTGGGCTACAGATTTCCCAAAGGTGTATTTCACAGTGAATGACAGCAGCAGCCTTGCCAAAGTAGGGCATTTGAATTGTAGTGTAGTGAGTGTGACTAGCTTAAAAAGCATTACTCTCTAAACAGACAGACACTCACACATACACACACACACACACACACACACACACACACACACACACACACACACACACACACACACACACACACACACACACACACACACACACACACACATGCCGTTGCCATGCCTGGGATTAGAACTCCTACCTAACTAGTTTATCACATTACAGCAGTACGCAGTTATAGGACATGCCATGGAGATTACTGGGCTACACCTTTCCCAAAGGTGTATTTCACAGTCAGTGAAATCAGCAGCCTTGCCAAAGTAGGGCATTTAATTTTAGTGAGTGTGACTAGCCTAAACACACACACACACACACACACACACACACACACACACACACACACACACACACACTTGCCATGTCTGGGATTAGAACTCCTGCCTAACTAGTTTATCACTTTACAGCAGTACGCAGTTATAGGACCCGCCACAGAGATTACTGGACTACACCATTCCCAATGGTGTATTTCAAAGTGGATGACCTCACCAGGCTTGTCATAGTAGGGCTATGGGTAGGGCAGTGTGTGCATGGGCCATAACCCATTCATATAGAGGTTGACACACCACATGCGGGCACACACAGGATTATACTCTGCAGGTACGTGTATACAGCTGCTAGATGACTACTTCCTTGTACAGTCATTTTGCGCAGCTATCACTTGCACCACGTAGTCTGTAATGCTAATGGATACCAGTGGCTAATGTCTACAGTGAGTAACATTTACAACTCATGTGGTTGTAGCTGTGTGCTGGGTGGGACAGGCTTCATAATGGATGGCTCCTTGTCACAGTCACTCTCTTCCACACATGTATGTATGTCTACCTTTGGCTTATTATAGTGTGTTGTCCTTGGATATATGTCTGTATTCCTATCCACTGTGTGTGCAAAGCATGACTGTTGCATACTGAGGAGTGTATGCACTAACATCTGCAACTGCCAGATATGTATGGTCCACTGTTG
Organism: Protopterus annectens; assembly: GCF_019279795.1. NCBI lineage: Eukaryota > Metazoa > Chordata > Ceratodontiformes > Protopteridae > Protopterus > Protopterus annectens. The sequence continues at coordinate 1,841,304,230 of NC_056733.1, read as the reverse complement.
TTTGCAAACATGGGCTTCATTTGTTTAGGTATGTGAGCATGCCCAGTATGACCTTTCAGTATGTTGTTGTAGTCTGACATTGCCTTCATTCCTCCAAGTGTGTGAGCATGCCCAGTATGCCCTTCTTTATTGAATGTGTGGATCGATTCCAGGTAGTTTGTACTCCAGTGCAGACCTTTGTGTTGTACACCTACAGGTAGCAAACTGTTTCTTTAGGGTATCTGTCAATCATTTGGCAGTATGGGGACAAACTGTGCAGAGGATAGTGTGTACTGTAGGAAATTGTGTCTTTGCTGCTTCAGCTACATGGTACTGCTGTTAGCAGAGATATTCAGACATGTGTACTGTTATACACTGTGATATTTTCTGTCCTCATGTACAGTCAGGTGGACATTCTTGCTCACAGTGATGTCTTGGGGGACAAGGGTGACTGCAGCTGTGTCCAGTATTGTGAGCAGACACCTACATATTCATGGTAAGTTATGCCATTCTGGAGGGGGAGCTGCAGACACTTGCTGCTAGGTCTGTGTATCTGGTTTAACACCTTGGTACAGTGCTGGCAGAGGATCCCATACTTGTACATCCATCAACATGACAGTATGGCCTTATCTTGCCTTGGCAATACCTCATAGCTGTACAGATTTGCACAAGTTACCCAGAGGCAGGGGCCATGAGTCAGGACATTACCCTTATTGTGGTGTTCGGCCAGGTATGTAGCCACCCATTTATGTGTTTGCAGCCAGGGATAGTGTGTGCACACAGCCTTGTGTCAGACCTTGCACATTCTAAGTTTCCCATGCTCCCACACCCCGCTCTGTTATTCTATTCTCTTCCATACATTATTCATACATTCTCTGATACTTTCCCTAAGGTTACCACCCCATCACAGCTGAGTTTTGGTGTTGGCCCGCAGACCTGGCAGTTGATGGAGGGAAAGCCCTTACGATTGATGTAGACCCTACTCCGCTCACCGGGTGGTGCTTTGATGCATATGGTCGTGCAGTCTATAGCACCCACCACCTCATGGTTTTCTGCTATTTGGTGGAAGAGACACATATTGTTGGCCAACACCTCACGGGTGTTGAGGAAATATAAGTGCTCACTGGCATGTGCTGACATGGCATTCGGGAAATGGTGGAATAGTCTGGATGCTCATGCCTATAAGATCCCCATGATATCCCCAGTTGGGCTTTGGGAGGTACCTGTAGATAGTATTCCTAGGGCTGCACATACCTTGGTATCCACTGGGCTGGGTTCCCTTCTGTTAGTTCTGTGTGTCAGACATGGCCAGCACAGCTCAACAATTTGCTGTAGGAGGTCCCTGTCCACCCTATAGCGCTCCACTATTTCCAGCTCATGTAGCCCCTGGTAAGTTACCCTGGGTCTGTACACTCTTCTCCATATCCTCACTGTGGGTTGGTTGACAGCATTCTCATCCTCACCACCCTCAGCCTCTTCCACATGTTGTGTGATAGCTGCTGCAGCCCCTATCCTTTTGTTGTTTTGTTTGTTAAAAGTTCCCTGCTTGTATACACCGGTGGTGTAGAGTATGGGAAAAACCAGAGGGAAAGGTGTTTGCATAGTTTATGGTAGTGTTCTAGGCTGGGCTGGTCTGCTGCCTGTGTAATTGGCTGATTCTGATACATTTCACCTGCCACTATGCTAGTTCTCCTAGATTACCTTCCTACTGCTGTTTTTCCTTCCCATTGCCTTCCTGTTTGAGTCTGGGGGTGCGCGTGCTGAAATGTGCACAGAACTGCTATTTCCTGGTTTACTTTTTTTTTTCCTTTAAAACCCAATGCGAGGCACGCACACCTGCTTAGGCAATGTAAAGAGTGCTAGGCAGCCTCAGACACACCCACCCCCTTGTAGGAGGAAGCCCGAGCCACAGGGCTCCAATCCACTTACAGTATGCCTGACACGCACCCCTATGATGTCAGCTAACTCCTAGGCTTGCACCAATCTATTCTTGCTCTTACACTGTTGGGTGCTGTCTAGCATGCAGGGGAAATCTGGGATTCAGTATCATACCCTCATTTGCATAGGATTGCCTGCTAATGCATAGTTACATGTCCCACACTGATCCTCCCTCCTTAGCAACCACTATTCACTGGCCATGTTGTCTTCTGTCTGCCTTTGAGTATAATGGCAAAATAGTGATTTTGGTTAGAATGCTTATTTTATGTTTTATTTCTTACCCCCCCCCCAATCCCATTTGCACTCTGCTGCCCTATGCTTAAACAGCCGAGATCAGCTAAAAAAAAAAAAAAGTTGATTTTTTTTTTTATTTTTGCAAGTGTTTTCCATGCAAATGGCCTTATAGTTGGCCATTGGCATGCTTTCTGTATGATATCCACCCTGTATTTGGAGCTGTCATGGCTCCGTTTTATAATTTGCAGAAATGTACTCCGTTACTGGTGGAGTACATTTCTACAGATTACACTATTCCTGCATGGGCAGTTTCCAGCTTCCTGGGTTGCAGATTCACCTCATTTGCATGGATTTCTCCTGCAAATGGGGTAATTTGCATACAGGGGCTGAGTCCGTGGAGGACTAGTGCAAGAACGCTCGTGCACGCCCCTACAGGTTATTCCTGGATCACACGGCAAACATATTGCCTGCTTGAGCTCCTGCACTAGTCCTGCATGCCGTGCAGGGCTTGCAGAATCCGGGGGGGGGATTATGATATTTCTTTAAATTTATCTGCAGTACTGACATAAATATATTTGGCTTACCATCTGCAGTAGGCATATGTTCCTGGACTCCTGATGGTCCTGAATTAAGGTAAGCAAGAGGTAAGGGCAACATGATCACATGTAACAGTAAGACAGGGGGTAATACATGTACTCCTCTATATCTGTGTTCTGTACGTTTGACAAGAATGTGGCTGACATCCCCAAACTGATCTTATCACTGTAGCAATCTTCAACCTCCTCCCAAAAAAAGACATGACACAGAAATAACTTTTATTTCAATTGTTTTACTATACAACAGTACTCAACTGGTCATATAACAAAGTCTTCCTGGAAGTTCCTTCTGAGACTCATAAGGTGTGGTCCCCATGTCAAGGACATGCTATGGTCCACTCTGCTGTGAGCTCTTATGTTGGAGTATATTTGCCAGGAACTCATCACTAGGGGTAAGAGGTGGTTCTGTAGCCTTCCCTTCCCTGGTTACCCTTTGTCTCGGTCAACAGCAGCTGCTCACCTCCATGCAGAGGTAACCATGTCAGTGGCCCTGTTGTGCACCTATTCATATGTCCTACTGTGGCCACCCACAGAACTGATTTTGGCAACAATCTGCTGCCATACTTGTAGTCTTTGTTGCATATTGGGCCTACCCCTTCCCAGCAGAAATGTCCCATGTTGACGGAGAGTGTCAATAATGATATTGCTTTCCACTTCAATGAATGGGGGTCTCCACCTCACTGACATTATTTGTGTCCTAAAAGACAACAGAAAGATAATACACATACTGTAAGTATCATATAACTACAAAAGTAACTGTTTCCAGATAAAACAGTAAAGGTAAGCAGTCAATAGTACCCACTGGAAAAACATGAAACAGTCTACAGAAGTGAAATACTAACAGGCAGGATGCAAAATAAAGATAGTAACAAGAGCAACATATCCTTGTATGTGCCATAGCAGTAACTCAGCTGTGCTCCCCCTAAAAGAACAGTCAATTCTAGTTTGTCACAAAACAGTAACTTTTCTTAGCTGCCCCACCCACAAAAAACAGGCAAATGAACCAATTTGATAATAAAACATCTTTGAAATGCTAAACATAATTCAAAGGACATGTCCCTGATACATTTGTACATATGCATCACACAACTTCCTATTTTCATGTATTGTCAATCATGTGTACCTCTGAAATGACTTGCCAAACATGGCTATCCCATCAGTACACTTCTAACTAATGCATACAGATAAAAGTGCAAAAGCCTTTGCTTCACGCTTTGATTAATATATTCCAGCATATGCATTATGTAAGTAACAAAATGGGACCATACCTCCTGGAGTTCAATATTCCTCTCTAAAGATATCCTTGGAACAAATTTGCTTTGGTGAAGTCCTACAAACATGTTGCAAGTATCCTCAGCATTAGTTTGGCTATCTACACATTTGCCTTTTTATAATGGAGTACATTATTAATGGATTGCATCTGTCTTAGCTTGTGTCCTGTGTTTCAGAGATGTAATTACAGCATAGGCAGTTGAACTGCATACTAATCAACCAATCTGGTGGAGCTATTCAACAAGTTATAAAGCAACCATGTAGACTACATGCTGTTTTTTCCTGTGGATTTCAAATGTAGTGGAGTACAGACTCAGAAATTCTACATAGACAGTATGTTAGGAGCTGCTGCTGCTTAACTCCATTTGTATGTGCTACAGGCTGCAGGCAATGCTGCTGCTGCTGCCAATAGGCCTAGACCTAGACTGATAAGAGGTTTCATGCCTTATTTAAGTAATCACAACATACACGACATGGATATATGCGGTGGTGGTGCTGCGGTAGCATTGTCGCCTCACAGTAAGACACTGTCCGGTTCGATTCTCAGCTAGAGCGTCTTCTCCATGGAGACATGCATGAATGGGTGTACCTTCATTGAAGGTTGTGTGTCAGGGCTGGTAACTCGGCACGTAAAAATCAACTACCAATCATTAGCGGACCGGAGTTCCGCTGTGGCGACCCCTAATCGGAAAAAGCCGAAAGACACAACAACACAACATGGATGTTGTAGGGGGGCACAGGGTTGACAGGGACACAATACAGGAACTCTGATACCTCTGTCAACCTCAACTCAAGAGCCAGAGTCTTTACCTTCCCATGTATTGGCTGTGTACTGCTTGCACCACAGTCAGCCCTGAACTAACACTGTGGCAACTACTGCATTTAAACGGTAAGTCCCGAACATGTACTGTATTGAATAATAATATTATGGCATGTCCTTGTATTTCATCACTTGGTACAGTAAGCAAGTAAAAGTTGGGAGATTTGTTCACAAGTTAATGTAAATGAAAGAGTAAAATCAGCACCACGGCAGTCGATAAAACAAATAAACTTTATCTACTTACTGTTGCTAGTTTAAGCTTCTTCAGGCAAATGGTGAGTCAAGAAGAACAAAGTATTTAAATACACATCTCAATTAATTAATTAAAATGATGTGATCAGTAGATTTAAAGTAACACACACTTAAACAGACCTAGACTAGAAGCACTGGGAAATAGCATATACATAAAGTTTTTAGTGCATTAGTACAAAGCGTTATATCTGAAAGCCATTTATAATATCAATAAAGAATGAAATGAAAATACAAGCACTCTTAAATATTGCTTAAAAATATTATCTGATTTTATTATGTTTCACCTTTAGAACTCTTTTAATAGTAAAATTGTCATTTACACAAGAGGTTTAGTTGTGCCTTGAAGCGTATGATCCATTTATTTTCTAATAATTAGGTAAAGTTTTTAATGTCCTCTCCCCTAACATTTTCTGGAACAATTTGTAATATGAAAAAAAACTCAATTCATGCAAAGCATTAGTATGTTTAACATGCTTATTAAATGTGTTTGTATTTACTTATTTCTGTATATCAGGGAGACGCTCACAGATCCTATCCTTGAGTCTTCTATTAGTTTTATCTATATAGAAGGTATTACATGAATTACAAACTGCCATATGCATATATGATCTCCTTAGTGTTACATGTTCCATAGGTTCTCATTTGAAATTCTATTTGTTTAACTGAGTGAATAAAGGGGTCTATGTCACATAATCGAACTTCCAAAATTTCGAACACCATATGTTCGAACTTGGAAGTTCAAAATGTGATAACATCGAAACCTCAGAAGAGCAAATTTTTTCCCAGGGAAAAAAAATTGCTGTTCTGAAAAGCACACAAACACAAGCACATCAAAAACCTAATAAACCTACACTAAACCTTACATACACAACTATCTATGCACTAACCTTAACCCAAACTCTAACCCTAAGGTCTGTTACTATCGCATACTTACCCTACCCGTACCCTAATCCTAAAGTCATTCACTATCGCACACTTACCTTACTCGCACCCTAACCCTAAAGTCCATCACTATCGCGCACTTCTTACCCGCATCATAACCCCAATGTCCATCACACTCGCACACTTAACCCATTCCGTAATTTTCACACCACAGTAGAGAAAATGTCGAAGCCACAGAAACCGCCAACCGAATTCTTTCCCTGGGAAAGAATTCGGATTTCCGCGGCTTCGACATTTTCAATTTTCGAACTTCCCTGTTCTAACTTCTGGTTTTCGAACATCTGGAAGTTCGATTACATGACATAGACCCGAATAAAGCATGTTTCAGTATAAATGTATTTATAAAATTGGCATATTTTACATTTATGAGTTCCTTTTTTGGTTGTAATTAATTTAATTATTAATATATATATATATATATATATATATATATATATATATATATATATATATATATATTTTTTTTTTTTTTTTTTTCCTTGCTCTTGCTCTTTATAACGCAAGATATTATTAAGATTGTTCGCCTATAAGATCGCCTATATCCAAAGTTAAGATGTTCAATTATGTCTCTAAAAGCTCGAATATATTGTAGCATAAACTAATGTCTCTTAATGATCTCTTGTATTTTATTTATGTTGGGATCATATCTAAAAATACATGTAAAGTATGCAAAATGTTTTATGGTATTAGAGGATATATCTGGTCAAACAGACATATCTAATACCATAAAGGATTTTTCATACTATAGATGTATTTTTAGATATGATTCCAGCATCAACAAAATAGAAGAGATCATTAAGAAACATTGGTTTATGTCACAATTTATTTCAGCTTTTAAAGACATAACAATTGAATATCTTAACTTTGGATATAGGAGATCTAACAATCTTAAAAAATATATTGTGCTATAAAGAACAAAAAAATATTAATATATTAATAAATTAATTACAACCAAAAAAGGAACTCATAAAGCTAACAATTGCCAACACTTTCAAATGTTGCAAAACCAAAACGTGTGCACTCTCACTAAGTGTGATACCTGAAATTGGAGGGAAAACATCATTCTACATTGATCTTGATCTGTGGTAGGCAAGACAGGCTGAGATTCTGTGCTCAAAGATGGGATTCCAAGAGTCCAAAGTGTTTGGTGAACTCCTAGTGAATGAACATGGGCTCAGGCTCTTGCAGAGGGACTATCATGGCTCAGATTACAAGTCAGAGGCATGGGACAGTCTTACCTCAGCTTTCACCAGTGCTACCAATATCCCCTGTACTGGTGAACAAAGTAAGAATCACTACAGAAACTTCCAGATCAGGAAGAGGAATGCCCTTGACCATTGGATTGAGGAATGTAGGACTGGGTGCACCCCACAGATGTGTAAGTATCACTTACTGAGACTACTTGTAAGAGTTAAAAGCTGGATACAGTCAGGATTGGTATTCATAATGGTATACTGTTCTGTTTTTTACACAGCCGTCATAGAGTGAGAACTGAATGCGTGAACCCATGCCACTAGACTGGCATGGATGCGAGAAGCATGTGGTATGTATGCATCCGAACAGTACTCTTATTTTAGTACTAAAATTAAAGACATCTTTATTGGTTTATTATACAGCTGTATCAAATTGAGCATGCTTCTCTCAACTGTAACAGGAAGGTATGCATGCATTATTCTGGAGGCCAAAACAACTGTTCACTATTAGAGAGTAGTCAGAGGTTGTGGGTTCAAAAACCACACTTCCCAAAGATACAATACTGTTAAGTTTTCATCAACATTGCAATGTAACGTCAGAGCTCTAAAGCAGTACCAATGGCCTGCTGTAAACTGTAATTGGTATAATAGAAACACGCATATGTGCAATATATGCACACATAAAGGATTGTTTGCTGCAGTCTGTAGTACACTGTGCATCTGTTATGAACTGGGTAGTCTTAACAGTAGAAAAAAAATGTATTTGTTAGGAGCTGGTAGTCTTAAAAATGAAAGGTAACAGAATAGAGTCAAATAATTGTATCAATTCTTTGCATATCACATATGAATTACTAATGTTCCTCCTTTTTTTTCTCTCACCCTAACTCTTATCTTCGCTCTTCTTTTTATTTATTTTTTGTTTTTTCCCACAGCACAGTGGGGTAGGCCTGCTCAGAGGATCCAACTGCCCCCACTCCACCTGTTATGACACCAAGGCCCAGTACATCTGGGATGCAACCTGAGAGCACCCCCTCTGCTGCCCCTGCACTACCTGGCCCATCAGGTAGTTCAGCCCCACAGGATAGGACAGGGTTTCCCTCCAAGTGCAGTGGCAGAGGTGGTGATTGAGATTTTATCACCTGCAATGAACTGCCAGGGTTGGTGAATAGGATTGTGTGCCACCACAGTTGGTGCATGCCTACTCCAGATGGAGACATTGCTCTCCATCATTGTACTGAATAACATGAGGAGACACAGACATCAGGCACTGGAGCCATCAGTGCAATGGAGTAACAGTGATAACAGTCTAGTAGGCGAGGACTCGATTCTCACTGTCACCCAGCTTGACGTTCATGGGTTCACAATGTCCCATCCTCAACCCCAACCATGATGGTCACTCACTTCTTGTGTCCTTTACTGTCTGTGTCTTGTCTTGTATGCCCTGTCTGTCTACAATTGCATTGTTTCCTCACCTATCAAACTTACCTGACCTAGACATACCTATGTCCCTTCCCCAACATTCTTCTCCCTCTCTCAGAAAAAAAGGGAACCTGTCCCCCCTTAAAAAAAACATTGTCCCATACATAGCTTTCCATTTCTCACACGTCATCTTGACACACTTGATTCAGTCCAAATGGCTATACATCATGATTGTGTTGTGGCCACCCCTCTCTCTGTGGTGACACTGCAAATTCAGCTAATATTCTGCAAATCTGCACATTTTTTATTGTAGAAAAAATAGATAGTTATGGTCTTGTCCTACATCCCTGCTGCACATTCCTGCCCTCCTTTCACTTTGTTCTTCCCCCTGCTTGCTTCCCATTTCATCATTTTCCTATCTTTGCCATTTCTTTTCTTTAAAGCATAATTGCTCGATGGTATACATTGCGCACTAATGCGCAGCTATGGAAAAAAGCAGTTATAAGTGTCATATACAGCTGTATTGGAAACCAATACAATCTAGCCATATTTTAGTGACTCCCTACAAACTATCACACTTCATAATTTGGATTTACACGTAAAAGTATTTGAAACTGTTACATAGACCTGGATTCGAACCCAGTAGCATCTGACCCCAAAAATGAATGGAGCAATGCATTAAAAGATGGTGCTACAGATTCAGTTGTATAGGAGGTGTATTGTAGAGACTGAACAGCAAATGGCAGACTTAACTACTGTTGCATACACCTGCTACTTAACTACCTGTATGGCTGCAGATATTAATTATCTTAATGCAATAATACATTCCTTTTGGGGGCCAGATGGTACTGGTTCTGAATACAGCTGTAGCTAATACATTGAACTACTTTTGTACTACTGTTGCTTAATGATGTTACGTGACATGCACCATTGTGCTCGAATGCACATTAATGCTTTATAAAACTAAATGGGTATTGTGCAATAATACTTTATAAAAAAGTATTGAGGATTGTGCAGCGATGCTTCATACAAAATTAATGGTGAAGATATGACACTGGTCATATGGGGGGTAGGCATGGGGGAGTGCAAAGGGAAATCCTTACTAAACTGTGTCAGTTACCATTGATTGTATAAAATACATCTGGTACCTAACTGACTCTGTGGCAGGACATGTTAATTCATTGTTTTTGGAGGCAGATCTTGCTAGGTTCAAATTTGCGTGTAAGCAGTAATTTTGCAAGTGTGTATGACACTTTTAAATACATTTACTTCTATTGCTGCTGTTCACCATTGCTTCACTTTGGAGCACAATGCACACCACCACATAATAATTATTCAAAGAAAAGAATTGGGGAAGACAGGAAAGTGGTGAAATGGGGAGCAAGCAGGAGGAAAAACAAAATGAAAGGAGGGCGGGAAAGAACCATAGCTATCCATTTTTTCAACAATAAAATATGATCACATGCACAAAATATTAGCTGAATATGGACTGTCACCTCCATAGAGAGGGGTGACCACAACACAATTGGGCTGTATAGCCAATTGGACTGAATCAAGTATGCCATGAAGATGTGTGCGAAATGAACAGATATGTATGGGACAATTTTTTTTTTTTTTTTTTGTGGGACGAGTGCCCATTTTTCTTTTGGAGAGAGAGAAGAATGTTGGGGAAGGGATGTAGAAATATCTGGGTGAGCTAAGTTGGGTAGGTGAGGAAGCAAGTGCAGACAGACAAGACAAAACAAGAGACAGGGATGATGAAGGACACAAGAAGTGGGTGAACATTATGTTTAGGGAGAGGGTGGGGAAATTGCGACCCCATACACATCAAGCTGGGTGACTGTGTGAATGAAGTCCTCACCCAGTAGACTGTCATCACTGTCACCTCACTGCATCACTGGCTGCAGTGCCCGATGTCTACATCTGCTATAGGTATTGTGAACCAGGATGGAGAACAGGCATTCCATTCGATGTAGGCATGCACCCACAGTATGGTGCACAATCCTATGCACCATCCCTGGCAGTTCTTCTCTGGTGATAAAGTCACCACCTCTGCCACTGCTTCCAGAAGGAGCCAAAGGCCTATTCTCCATGGCAGAACTACCTGAGGGGACCAGCTAGTACAGCAGCAGCAGAGGGGGGTGTGCTGGCAGGTTGTGCGCCAGATGTGCTGACCATCAATGCTGTAGCCAGTGGAGTGGGGGCAGGAGGATCCAGTGGGACAGGCATACCCTGCTGTGTTGTGGTGGGAACCCCCCCCCAAAAAAAAAAACAAATAGAAAAAAAAGAGAAGAAGAAAGTAAGAACATTAGTAACTTCATATGTGCCATATAAAGCATTAATACAATTATTTTACTCCATTCTGTTACCTTTACTTTTAACACTACAAACTCCTAACAAATTTCTTCTTTACTTTTAAGACTTGCCAGTTCTTTATAGAGGCACACTATACTACAGATTGCAACCAACAATCCTGGATGTGTGCATATATTGCACATAGACATGTTTCAATTATACTGATTATAGTTTACAGCAGGCCACTTGTGCCACTGGTATAGATGTATGATGTTACATTGCAATAACATTTTATATTTTGTATTGTATTAAGTATTGTATATTTAGGAAGTGTGTGTCTGAACCCACAACCACAGACAAATCTCTAATATGATACTGGTATTTTGCCATGCAGACTACTGCATCGATACTTTCCTTTTACAGTTTAAAGATGCATGCTCACTGTTATTTGAGAATATGGAACTGTTGCTTTCTGCTACAGACTGAGGCATGCATACTTTCTTTTATAATTGAAATATGTATGTTCTTACAACTGTATTAAATACCAACTAAGCCATCCTTAACTTTAATGCTACTAAATTACTATTAAAATTATTATTATTAAAGTACTATTTAGAACAATACTGTTCTGATGCATACATACCACATGCTTCTCACATCCTTAACAAGCACATGACATGGAACCTCACAAATTTAGGCTCGCTCTGTGGCAGCTGTGGAAAAAACAGAACAGAACAGAATACCATTATGAATACCAGTATTGACTTTATTCAGCTTTTAACTCTTACAATTACTCACTGAAATTGTTATATTCACATTTGTGGGGTGTCCTCTGTACTAGATTCCATGATTCAGTGGTGGAGGGTATCCTGCTTTCTCTTCTGGAGGTCATCAAAATGAAGCCTGCATTGTTCACCAGTGTGGGGGATACCTGTAGCACTGCTAAAAGCCCTGGCAATAGTATTCCAAGCTTCAGACTTGTATTCTGAACCTGAATAATCCCACTGCAGCAGATGGGGTCTATTCCCCTTAGCTAGGAGTCCAATAAAGATTTTAGACTCCTGAACACCCCCACCTTTGCGCTTGGAAGCACACTGCTTCACCAGCAACACCAGACATGTCTACCATAGCTCAAGCTCAATGTAGAATGAGAATTTCCCACCGATTGCATTTTGTATCCTGATGTTTTCCCACCAACTGCAAGTCTTGCACTTACTGAGAGTATTCACATTTTGCAACATTTGAAAACACTGCTCATTGTTTACTATCTCGCAAACATGGTAGGTGAGAGTGCACAATGCTGAGTACTTTGTTTGTGGGGTGTTATCAATGCACAACAGTGGCAAGCACTGTAATGTCAAGATTATTTTGTGTAAATGTGGTAGTCAATTGGACCAAGTCTAGGGGTCTCCTACACTTACAGCTATTGCCACAAGAAGATTGAGAAAACAGTTGTGTATGATGCACTTCTTTGCTATAATCTGCAATCTCACAACAGTAAAATAAAGTTTGCACATCTTGCACAAGAATCCTGGACCACACCTGTACTCAGTACCTGCTGCCACAGGATTAGTGACATGATGTGTCCTATCTTAGTATTCACTGTAAAGTTCTCACTGTTACTTGTGGCATAATGCTGCTTACCGTGTTTGTGCAATGACCAATAGTATTAGTTGAATGCATTCTGTTTATATTTGTGGCTATCTGGGTCCTGTCTACAACCTGGGTGATCCACTCCTTCAATTTGTGAACTGATGCACTTTGTGCAAACCAGATGTGCATAGCCAAACAGATTTGTGCTAAGTGGAGCATTGCATAAACACTGGCCTCAAAAAAAAAAAAAATGGAGACATAATTGAATTGAAGAAAAATAATCTACGGCAGTGCCCCAAACAAAATTTAATGAAGAAATCCCAAGTAAGGGAAAAGCAATTGCCATGCTGTCCTACAATCCACATTTGTGGCCAGCAACCTTACATGGAAATTTATCCGTATCTACCTCCCAACTATGCAGAATTTTGCAGAATGTCTAGATATTTGCATCATATTTTTGGGCTGTTCCTTGCAAAATGTGTGGTTTTCTGGAAAATCACTATAGATTAACGTCAATACATAAAGACATACATTTGAGTTTCTTACTTCATATCCTTCAGAAAATGCATGCTAATACAAATCCTATTATTCTATATACTTTCTATGTTTATAAGAACAATATGGTAAATCTGTCCCTATTTTTGGACGTTTGCCCTCCCATTATTTTAGTCTTTATCCAGATTTCTTGCACTAAAAGGTTGGGAAGTAATATCTGCTTCCATATTACAGGTTTCACTGCCAGCAACACTGGTGCATGGCGCAAAACCTTGGTTATGCATGCTGCACATCATAAATATGCATGACACGATGCTGTGCAATCAGCAATATTGTGTACAGGAAACCACTCCATGTAGACACTGTGTGGAACCTACATGGAGTTTTATGAATCTGGGGGAACAATGCTTTTTACAAGGGGAGCCTAACAACATTTTTGAAAGATCAAAATCTCACTCCCTCTTTGTAACAATACCCCAAACCAAATGTTGGCTTCCTGCAATGAACCATCATTCCAATATAAAAGCCAGCTTCCAAAACATTTGCTGTACCAAAAGTACTATAAAACATACAGAACCCATATATATATATATCCAGAGAGTGACTAAGATATATAGATATAGATATGGATATATAGATATAATTAATTTGCAGACCAGTACACATGTTGTCAGTAATGGCTGAGTGCAGTAGCAAAGTACAGGATATACACTCATTAGAATCTTGACCCCATCTATTGACTACTGGGTATTCACAAACACACCCTTTTACTAGCAACTTAGGGCCATATTCCTTAAGCTATTTGCAGGCAGCACAACATGCCAAAGCAATTTAAGAAGACATGCTACAATCAGTCCGAGTGCTTATTTATTCAATGTAGGATAATTATGGATTCTCAGCACACCAGTCTGATTCCAAAACACATTGTGCACAATCCATTTCAACTCAAATGTGGCAAAGTGCGATGTTAACTTTGTTTCCGAAATCCTCAGTGAATGCTGTACTGCAATGCAAGGAAAGGAAGCTATTCCCATGGACTCCTATGGAATCAGTAAAATACTGACAAAAAAAATTATACCTGCAGTAATGCACTGCAACAATCTATGGTACTGCAAGCCATGGAAAGGATCTGGCTGTGCATCCTAGAAGGCAGCCAGCTAGACAGAGAGCCAGGCTACAACTAAGCCAGCTCTCAGATCAAGAAATCATTGGTGACTACTGCTTAGACAGACAGCTAGTGCAGGCCATGGGCAACATGTCTGCATCACACATACCTGTGCGTACATTGTGAAGCAACCCCATACTTCTAGAGACAAAAATGTGTCTGACCCTAGGTGTACTGGCATCTGGGACATTCCATTGATATGTGGGAGATACTGTAGGAGTGTCATAGACAGCTGTCAGTCACAGCCTCACACAATTCCTGGCATCAATGTGCACCAAGGTAGATGAATGCCTACACTTTCAATCTACAGCCACGGAGCAGAAAACTGTTATGCAACAGTTTTATAACATCACAAGTATTTGCCATGTTTTTGGTGCAATAGACTGCACCCATATCCCTATTAACAGCCCCATGCACCCAGAATCAGAAAGATACATCAGTAGAAAGTGGTGGCCAACCCTGAACTGTCAGGTGGTGTGTGCAGCACCTGATAGCATAACAAACATTGTGGTGACACACCCTGGGAGTATCATGATGCTACCATATCAAGGGAAAGTGGTTTGAGGGCTGCATTCCAGCAAGGTGAAATACCTGAGGCACTACTGCTGGGTAATTACAGGAACTAGGATGTAAGCTAAAAACATTCTTTACAACAGTATTCATGACGACAACATATGTGTTTCCCCTTCCACAACAGGTGACTGTGGTTATCCATGTGAGCCATGGTTAATGACCACATACAGAGAACCTCCCAACTCTGCAGAGGAGGCCTACAATACAGTACATGACACGAAATGCCACATAGCATGTCTTTGGTGTACTGAAAGCCAGGTTCAGATGTCTGGGCACATCCAGTTGTGCACTATACACACTTGAAAAGGCAGCACAGATGATTACTGAGTGTGCCATGCTACACAATATGCTAGCAACAACACATGGTGGTCGTCTTGCTGCAGGTGTGGGTGAAATAAAGCAAGAACCCAAATATGACAGTCCACATCTATCAGAGGAGGAGCAGGGGAACACAGGGTGCAGAAGGAACAGGCATGGATGATGGAGAAAGCATCCACAAGTCCAGGCCAAACAACACGACAGTGTCTAATGCACACATTTGAGTCATAACAAGCCAAACATACAGAGGTACACACATTAAGCATTGATGTTTAGGTGTTACCCCACCGCAGCAGCACAGATTGCATTTAATGGAAATTACCTATTACATGTACAAGCTGAGCATTAGACACAACATCATAATTGGAACATATAACAGTATGGACATGTACAAATCTATCATGACAGGGACCAACACTCAGGCCACAATTGACACAGGTATGCATACAGAGTGATAGTAGTGTATGTGTATATGGTAGTCAACAAGGACCATACATCTGTAAATCCAAGCCCTATCTCTTCACTATCAAATGATGCAAATAGGAGAACAAGTCAAGACATACTGCACAATTGTTGTCAATATCACAAGTAATATATAGCAATGTAAAGTATGCCTAAAGTTTTATGTACTGAATGGAGTCATCTATCTCCTACACTTACAGCTATTGCCACAAGAAGATTGAGAAAACAGTTGTGTATGATGCACTTCTTTGCTATAATCTGCAATCTCACAACAGTAAAATAAAGTTTGCACATCTTGCACTAGAATCCTGGACCACACCTGTACTCAGTACCTGCTGCCACAGGATTAGTGACATGATGTGTCCTATCTTAGTATTCACTGTAAAGTTCTCACTGTTACTTGCGGCATAATGCTGCTTACCGTATTTGTGCAATGACCAATAGTATTAGTTGAATGCATTCTGTTTATATTTGTGGCTATCTGGGTCCTGTCTACAACCTGGGTGATCCACTCCTTCAATTTGTGAACTGATGCACTTCGTGCAAACCAGATGTGCATAGCCAAACAGATTTGTGCTAAGTGGAGCATTGCATAAACACTGGCCTCAAAAAAAAAAAAAAAAAAAAAAAAAAAATGGAGACAGTTGAATTGAAGAAAAATAATCTACAGCAGTGCCCCAAACAAAATTTAATGAAGAAATCCCAAGTAAGGGAAAAGCAATTGCCATGCTGTCCTACAATCCACATTTGTGGCCAGCAACCTTACATGGAAATTTATCCGTATCTACCTCCCAACTATGCAGAATTTTGCAGAATGTCTAGATATTTGCATCATATTTTTGGGCTGTTCCTTGCAAAATGTGTGGTTTTCTGGAAAATCACTATAGATTAACGTCAATACATAAAGACATACATTTGAGTTTCTTACTTCATATCCTTCAGAAAATGCATGCTAATACAAATCCTATTATTCTATATACTTTCTATGTTTATAAGAACAATATGGTAAATCTGTCCCTATTTTTGGACGTTTGCCCTCCCATTATTTTAGTCTTTATCCAGATTTCTTGCACTAAAAGGTTGGGAAGTAATATCTGCTTCCATATTACAGGTTTCACTGCCAGCAACACTGGTGCATGGCGCAAAACCTTGGTTATGCATGCTGCACATCATAAATATGCATGACACGATGCTGTGCAATCAGCAATATTGTGTACAGGAAACCACTCCATGTAGACACTGTGTGGAACCTACATGGAGTTTTATGAATCTGGGGTAACAATGTTTTTTACAAGGGGAGCCTAACAACATTTTTGAAAGATCAAAATCTCACTCCCTCTTTGTAACAATACCCCAAACCAAATGTTGGCTTCCTGCAATGAACCATCATTCCAATATAAAAGCCAGCTTCCAAAACATTTGCTGTACCAAAAGTACTATAAAACATACAGAACCCATATATATATATCCAGAGAGTGACTAAGATATATAGATATAGATATGGATATATAGATATAATTAATTTGCAGACCAGTACACATGTTGTCAGTAATGGCTGAGTGCAGTAGCAAAGTACAGGATATACACTCATTAGAATCTTGACCCCATCTACTGACTACTGGGTATTCACAAACACACCCTTTTACTAGCAACTTAGGGCCATATTCCTTAAGCTATTTGCAGACAGCACAACATGCCAAAGCAATTTAAGAAGACATGCTACAATCAGTCCGAGTGCTTATTTATTCAATGTAGGATAATTATGGATTCTGAGCACACCAGTCTGATTCTAAAACACATTGTGCACAATCCATTTCAACTCAAATGTGGCAAAGTGCGATGTTAACTTTGTTTCCGAAATCCTCAGTGAATGCTGTACTGCAATGCAAGGAAAGGAAGCTATTCCCATGGACTCCTATGGAATCAGTAAAATACTGACAAAAAAAATTATACCTGCAGTAATGCACTGCAACAATCTATGGTACTGCAAGCCATGGAAAGGATCTGGCTGTGCATCCTAGAAGGCAGCCAGCTAGACAGAGAGCCAGGCTACAACTAAGCCAGCTCTCAGATCAAGAAATCATTGGTGACTACTGCTTAGACAGACAGCTAGTGCAGGCCATGGGCAACATGTGTGCGTCACACATACCTGTGCTTACATTGTGAAGCAACCCCATACTTCTAGAGACAAAAATGTGTCTGACCCTAGGTGTACTGGCATCTGGGACATTCCATTGATATGTGGGAGATACTGTAGGAGTGTCATAGACAGCTGTCAGTCACAGCCTCACACAATTCCTGGCATCAATGTGCACCAAGGTAGATGAATGCCTACACTTTCAATCTACAGCCACGGAGCAGAAAACTGTTATGCAACAGTTTTATAACATCACAAGTATTTGCCATGTTTTTGGTGCAATAGACTGCACCCATATCCCTATTAACAACCCCATGCACCCAGAATCAGAAAGATACATCAATAGAAAGTGGTGGCCAACCCTGAACTGTCAGGTGGTGTGTGCAGCACCTGATAGCATAACAAACATTGTGGTGACACACCCTGGGAGTATCATGATGCTACCATATCAAGGGAAAGTGGTTTGAGGGCTGCATTCCAGCAAGGTGAAATACCTGAGGCACTACTGCTGGGTAATTACAGGGACTAGGATGTAAGCTAAATACATTCTTTACAACAGTATTCATGACGACAACATATGTGTTTCCCCTTCCACAACAGGTGACTGTGGTTATCCATGTGAGCCATGGTTAATGGCCACATACAGAGAACCTCCCAACTCTGCAGAGGAGGCCTACAATACAGTACATGCCATGACATGAAATGCCACATAGCATGTCTTTGGTGTACTGAAAGCCAGGTTCAGATGTCTGGGCACATCCAGTTGTGCACTATACACACTTGAAAAGGCAGCACAGATGATTACTGAGTGTGCCATGCTACACAATATGCTAGCAACAACACATGGTGGTCGTCTTGCTGCAGGTGTAGGTGAAATAACCCAAGAACCCAAACATGACAGTCCACATCTATCAGAGAAGGAGCAGGGGAACACAGGGGGCAGAAGGAACAGGCATGGATGATGGAGAATGCATCCACAAGTCCAGGCCAAACAACACGACAGTGTCTAATGCACACCTTTGAGTCATAACAAGCCAAACATACAGAGGTACACACATTAAGCATTGATGTTTAGGTGTTACCCCACCGCAGCAGCACAGATTGCATTTAATGGAAATTACCTATTACATGTACAAGCTGAGCATCAGACACAACATCATAATTGGAACGTATAACAGTATGGACATGTACAAGTCTATCATGACAGGGACCAACAACTCAGGCCACAATTGACACAGGTATGCATACAGAGTCATAGTAGTGTATGTGTATATGGTAGTCAACAAGGACCATACATCTGTAAACCCAAGCCCTATCTCTTCACTATCAAATGATGCAAATAGGAGAACAAGTCAAGACATACTGCACAATTGTTGTCAATATCACAAGTAACATATAGCAATGTAAAGTATGCCTAAAGTTTTATGTACTGAATGGAGTCATCTATCATCAGTAAAAGTGACAGACTCCCATGGTATCAGACTTCATAACAGCCACATGCAGATGACATTGTCAGTGGTCTGCACAGCAATCACCATCACTATGGGTGAACTGACATTATAGGACATAGTGGACCAACTGTTAGTATTAGGGCACCCACACAGACAGCTCACAACAAGGTCCAGTCTGCAACTTCCACATATGGAAACACTTGGTCCATGTTGCGCCACAGAGGAGAGTGATGAGGTGACACTTACATGTGGAGATACACTGTGGGTAGGAGCTTGGGTGTGAGTTGACTGCCTGGCCATGACTGCTGGTCCCACACTGGATCGGCTAGCAGCAGATGTGTGTGCATGTTGCAGCATAGACATTAATGCCCAATGGGCAAGGGTTGGTCTTTTGAGAGGGTGATAAGCGCAATCAGGGCATGCAGAACTCTGCTTGCATTGCAGCACTGCTGTAGTACTGCCATAACCAGGGATTTGATAAACCATTTCACAGATAGTGGATTTTTGGGGTGTCTGGACTGTATTGCAGTGTAGTAGATAACTTTATTTTAATTTGTTTCTTGGCTTTGTTTCTATGTTCCTAGTAAGTTTGTAGTGTTGTTTGTGATTTATTTGATTTCCAAGTAGTCCATGCCTTATCTCTACGTTTAAGAATATTTATTGTTTCTTTTTGTATCCATAGTGCATAGTTCAATTTTACATGTGTGTATCTAGTGGGCACTTGGGAGTTTACAATGGAGAGGAAGGTCGCACCACAGCAATGCTAACAGGTACAATATTACCGTTGCAGCTGCATATGAGTGAGGTATAACTTTAAGTAATCCCAGCTATGTGTACACAGCTGTTAAGTTCCATTTGGATCATACATAATTAATGAGATTAATTAAAATTCAAGGTTTTGGAATCCAATTTCCACATAAGTTCTTGAAATTTGATGCATTAACCAATAGCTCAGTGTAACAGGAAGGTGCTCTGTGCAAATACCCAATAGGTATCGTTAAACGGAACCATATATAGTACATGTCAGTTACTTTCCAGTGATCTGATACCATCCTATAAGAGATACTTTTAAATTGTGATTACGATAAAGTTACAGATCAGACTATTGCTATTTACAAACTGGGTGGGATCTCAGTGAGCTATTTATTGAATTTAGCTATAACCATATTCTCAACATTATCATCACGATGGATACTTCCAGCAAGGTTTGACATGTCTGGCCACCCAATTGGACTAAGGATGAGGCCACCCAGATGCTGACTATCTATAGTAGAATGGAGCATTGTGTGAGAGCCAGACCATTGAACTTCACAATGACTGACATCTGCAACTGGATTGTGAGGGCACACCAATGCCATAGGGGAATCTACTGGACTGGAGTGCAGGTCTGCCATCGGAAGGATGCTAAGGACTGGGGACAGTCATTGGATGCCAAAATTAAGTGTCAAAATCCTAAGTATATCTGTACATTCCAAAGGAAATTAGAAATATAACTCTGAATAATATGTCAGATATCTGGATACTCAAGAAGGCAAGGTGACTGTTCTCTCTGCATTTATGTGTTGCATTCTCATGGGGATTATTTGTTTAATAAGAACAAACAGACACCCATGACTTCACGCATAACACCAATCACTTTACCTTCCCCAGCACACCGAATATACTACCCTCTATAAAATGCCATTCATGTACAGCCACAAAACATAATCCTAAAAACGAAGACTATATAAAGCATATAAACAAACTCCTAACACTCAGAATATCCTGTCACTATGACCTTATAACACATGGAGACATTCATCCCAACCCTGGCCCACCCACACCCAATAACCTCTACTGCCCTACCACAACCCCCACAGTCAAGCTACCCATAAATACTCCCACTAGTTCCCTCCTAGCATTTCACCTAAATATTAGAAATATTAACAATAAGATTCCCAACCTACACGCCCTCCTAGCAACCCACTCCCCAGACATTGTGTCTTACGGAAACCTGGCTAAAACCCAGTACTACTGACAATGAGATACTACCTCCAGGATACAATATTCACCGGTTAGACCATGCTACAAGGAACGGAGGTGGGAATAGCAGTCTGTTACAAAAATACTCTAACCGTTAATAGAGACACCATTCAACCTCCCCAATTCAATAACGTGGAACTCCTCATAACCAAGCTACAGATTAACCAAAACAAACACTTGAACATTGTCTGTGCATACATTCCACCAGGCAACAACCTAAATACCCTAGAAGATCTCCTTTACTGGTTATCCACTACCTATCCCCAAGAAACCATAGTTCTCGGTGATTTTAACACCGACTGGCACCCCTGCTCCTCCGACCCCCCCCCCCCACTCATATAAACTTATCTGGGTTTAAACAGACCATAACCGCTCCCACTAGGATAAACAAACCAACCAACAAGGAAAGTATCCTAGACTGGATCCTAGTTAATAACCAACCCCAACTGTACACAGCTGGTACTCTCCCTGATGACTTCAGCGACCATTGTCTAACCTATATCATAAAAGATAAGGCAGGAAACTCTCACCAGCCCAAATATAAAACATTTAGAAACAGGAAAAACTTTGATGCTGCTATATTACAAAATCAATTAAAAGCAGTTGACTGGTCAAAACTAAAAAAATCTTAACATTAGAGGAGGCCATCGATCACTTTAACACTAAATTCCTAAGTATCCTTTTGATTCCTGTGACCCAGCACGTACAATAAAAACTAGATCAAATACAGCACCATGGCTCACAAAAGATACCAAAGCTAAAATCAAAACTAGAAACAGAGCCTGGGCCAGCTGGAGAACAACCAAAGCCCCACTTGACCATCTAAAATATCGTCAACTCAGGAATGATACAAAACAAATCTATTTTACTGGATAAGAAAAGCTTCTAACAAACCTCCTACAAAAACACCACAATGACCCTCAAAAGTTCTGGGTAGGCTTAAATCAACTACTTTGTCCAGGTCACTCTACCACCCCAACCCCGGCTAACTACACCCATAGTTCCTCAGAGACCATAGCTAGTGCCTTTAATAACTTTTTTCACTGAAACAATCCAATCCCTAACAAATCAACTAACCCCCTCTAACTTAAACCACATGCCTAATCAACTTAATAATCACCCGGAATTTAGCTTCCAAATAATATCCACTAGTTTTAACAAAACACTTCTAAAAAACCTAAAACCTACCACCCTCGCTGCTGACCTCCTCCCTGCAGAGTATCTACAAATAGCTGCAGATGCCATTGCATATCCCATATCTATCCTCATCAACAGAACCTTATCCAAAAATGCTATCCCCTACCTCTGGAAAATATCTCACGTCATCCCACTCCATAAAGGTGGTAGCTCCTCAGACATATCCAACTATAGACCCATTGCCATTCCTTCCCCACTAGCCAAAATAATGGAGAAATGTGTACTCAAGCAACTAATGCAATACCTTTCACAGAATAACTTACTATCCGACTCACAGCATGGTTTCAGGCCATACCACAGCATCACCTCAGCCTTCCTTTCCTTTACTACTACCATAAACCAAAACAGGAATGACAATAGGCTGTCCTCTGCCCTCTTTCTTGACTTATCAAAAGCCTTTGACATGGTCAACCATGAACTTCTCATTCTTTCACTAAAATCTATTTCCCTCAACAAGCCTGCTATCCAGTGGTTCCAGTCCTACATGACTAGTAGACAGCAGGTGGTACTATGGCTGGGCAAACTCTCCAGCCAGTTACCTCTCACACTTGGTGTCCCTCAAGGGTTCATACTAGGTCCACTACTCTTCTCTATTTTTATCAACAACCTCCACACTGCTATCCCTAAAGCCACCTGCATTCAATACGCAAATGATTCCACTCTCATCTACTCAGCCACCTCCCCATCCGACTTGCAAATCTTAACCCAAAATACATTTAACACTATCAAGAACTGGCTCACCAACTAACGCCTACTTCTGAACCCCAATAAAACTAAACTACTACTCATCTCTCCCACTAGTAGATCCACCACACCTTCATTCTCTGTCACATTTAACAATGGCACCACTATTTCCCCAGATAATCACACCAAACTGCTAGGGGTTATCATAGACAATAATCTCAAATTTGACCTACAGGTCAACAAAACCATACAGACCATTAATAAGAAGCTTGGATCACTGTATAGAAACAAGATATTTTTAACCCCACTGGCTAGGACTGCAATCACCCGATCATACCTACTCTCTACTCTTTTATATGCCTCGCCTGTACTCTCAAACCTCAACAAATCCGAACTAGGTAAACTGTCCCATAGCTACAATCATATTGCCAGATTTGCCACCACTGCCAGAATCTTAAACAACTAGAGTGGCTAGAACTGCCCAGCTTAATTCAATTCAATCAACTCTTAATAGCTCACAAAATTTTATACCACCCTGAGGATACCCCCTCACTTAAAAATATTAATAGGCCATATAGCAACCTAAGATCCCTACGGTCAGCCAATAAATTACTGGTCCAAACCCACAAAGCTAATAACTCTGCTGGTGAATCCCTGTTTGCCAACTTCATTGGTAAAACCTGGAATTCGTTGCCAAACTATATAACCCTACAATCCACCAAAAGTCTCTTCAAAAAAAACCTCAAACAGTATCTCAAAGTGAATTGGCTATGCCCATGTACCAACCCTGATTAAGTTATAAACTAAAAGCATATTCTGCAATTATCTTAACTTGTAACTACATCACCAAGCTCTGCTTCCAATCTGATGTCTCTTACTTTTAATTGTCTGTCCATGAGAATTGTGAGTTCCTACTAGGGAACACTACTAACCCATTGTATATAATCACTTTGTTTTTATAATTGTTTGCTAACTTCTGTGTAATATCTGTAAGTTTGTCTATGTGGAGCTTTTCTCCCCTGGCCTCTGCTGAAAATGGACATATATCCAGTCGGACTGTCCCGGTAAACAAATGTAAAATAAATAAATAAATAAAATAAATATTGTTTATCATGTACATACTATTAAACATGAGACGTGTTTTAAGGCTGTGTCTCACTGACAGCTATAGCACCTAGGCTGCTGTTGACTACGCATCTCCTCATTATCTATAATATTCTGCGAGTATTGCACAGTCTACTCCTGTATGTGTAAAAAGTAACTCATACAGACATCTCTTAGTTCTGCTTTACAAAATGCACAGTACTATTAAATACCTGTTTGTTGAAGACAAGTCCAGTGCAGGTCTGAGTGTCTACCATATGTTGCACGTTTTAAAAGTTGATGCTCTCTGGTAGTCGTGTGGAGCATGAGGGCGTATAGCATTTTAGGTGCCGGATGGTTGCAAAGTTCCTCCATTATCTGCAGGAATATACATATACACACACAATAGTTTGTTAAAAAGGAAGGCATACAGCTGTGTGTTAGTTTAGCCTGTAAAGCAAGATGACAATGTAAAGCTATATGTTGGCTAACTGTGGGTTCAAATCCATGTAGTGGATATGTTTTCAGTAAATCTCGCTTTGTGTTTGTGTAAACATTTTGAAAATGCTTATGCAGATAGCTGCTTGTTGATGTTTACAGGTATTTTGCACACACAAGACTATAGTATGTATTGGTCAGATTTTTACAAATATCTCCATTATCCATAGTTTTCTGTCAACAGCAGCTCTTTTACTACAGTTTTATGTTTTGAACATAGTGGGATAGTTCTGTGGAATGAATGTGGAATATGATAACATTGGCAAACCAAATGTACTGTATGACTCTGTCACTGTTTATTAAGTCCAATTAACCGCCTTTTCGCATACTGTTATTTGGAGGGAGTGAGATGGACAGATACCATGAACATTTGTGATGTATAATTTCTAATTTAAGAACAAAATATATGTATATATTTTATGCCATCTTACCTATACTGCATTCATATGATGAATAGGAATTTACAGTTGTCTGTAATGAGTAGCTATGTGTTATATGACAGTGTCCTACTGTCTCAGTTATGAAAAGTTACAGTTGTGTTTTTGTGCTGTGAGCATTGTGCTGACATTCAGTCATGCTTGCAAATTTTGTTTTACTAATACACAGCATGTTGAACTGTATTTTAACCATCTTATAAGGTGTAAGCTGTGATCCATGTTACTACCCCATCCCTGCATAGTAATTCCTCTGATTTATTTAAATGCATTTTCTCCATACAGTTTCAGCCAAAATGGATTAGTTAGTCAGGTAGGCGTTAGGATTATATTGTGAGCATAACTGAAAGTTCCAGATTTGAATCTCAGGTCCTTCAGTTTGTGCTCATCCAATGTATAAAGTAATGGGGCAGGATTCACGAAGCCTCCGTGTAAGAGTTACAAGTCTTACACAGAGGCTGCAGTTAAATGGTGTGACATCAGCATGCCATGCATATTCATGAGGGCATGCTGACTCACACCCAAGGCTAACACGGTCCGTGTAAGAAAGTAGAGGGCGTGTCCGCAGGGCGAGTCCTGCAAATGGACACGCCCCCTGAAGAGTAACAGTCCCAAAAGTAAACCCTCACAAGAGAGTCTGCGTAAATGTCAACAAACACAACACAACACATGCCCCCACAGACTATAAACATAAAATGTAAAAATTAACATGTTATATTTTTTTTATAAGTTTTAAAGATGTTTGCCCGTAATTACGCTCGTTTGCGGGGGCGTGCCTGTCACTTAGCTAGAGTTAGCAGTCAGTGGAAAAGCATATAAGATCTAAATATGCAAAGTAAGCCAAGAAGCAATAGCTAGTGGTAGAGACGTCAGCTGAAGAGGAAGCAGTCATGGTTCGAACCCCCACAACATCAATTTTTATTTTTAGTGAAATAAGCACGAAACAATTCCCTGACGTATATGTACATATATAAAATTATATTTTATGTAAAATGTAATGAAATGGGCCATGTATTTTGAAGAAATGTGAGATAATAAAAAAAAAATGTCAGAAGTGCCTATAGCTGAGCTACACTCTAACAAGCTGAGCATATCTGCCCGTAGGTGAGCAGTGGTTTAACAGGTGTAAAATGAGTGCCCGGGGTTGAGCAGTGCTGTAACACACTGAAACTGTGTGCCCGTAGCTGAGCTGAGTGTAATATGCATGCTGACAGCCAAATGATGCGTAAACCAGCGTAACCCGTTTGCGCGGAGCTGCGCACCGCGCCAACAAGATAACCGGCGGGCAACGTTGAGCAAGCTGTATCAAAACTGCCTTTACACAGACACACCTCCTAGCTTGTGTAGACAGTCATAAAAAAAACAAAGCAATGGCCAGGCTCGAACTCAGGATACCATGCACCATAGTCAAAGTACTGAACCACTAAGCCATGACAGTTGCTCTTAGAAATGCAGTATTAGCATATATATAGGAATGAATGGAAAGAGAAGCATGACAAAGCAGGTTTTGTGAAGCTGATACATTTCCAAAATGGCCAATCACAGATAAGTGCGGGAAAAATGGCATATATAAGCCCCATAGGCGGGAATACACAGCATAACTGATTGTGGAATCGATTTGCAGTCAGGATGGCAGGTGTAGGAGAGGGTAGTTGCTTCTGAGCACAGAGGTGGGGCATTGAGGAGTCCAAATATATGGTTTGGCTCCTCGTCCATGATCATGAGGCCCAACTCATGCAGGGCCAGGTCCTGTGGGGAGCATACAAGGCTGAGGCGTGGGACCGGTTGGCACATGATCTCACCAGTGCCACAGGAATACCAAGGACTGGTGAACAGGTCCGTCACCACCATGCGGACCTGAAGAGATGGAAGCAGGACCAACTGAACCATTGGATCCAGGAGGCCCGGCAAATGCCCAACGCCCACTACTGAGTAAGTTACATGTAATTATTTATGTAAGAAATTAACCTAGCTGATATTATGGAGATGTGTATTCCAATATTACTTCATTTATATTACAGCTGCAGGTGTCCGTTCCATGAATCGTCGAGCCTATGCCGATAGGCTTGTGCGGTTGCACCACCAGGCAGGTTAGTAATTCTCTCCCTGTAACTGTTAAAAATATAAGTATGACAGCTTGCAAAAGAGTGCAGTGTAGTCACTTATTAATAAAAAGTGCAAGTAACAGTGTAAGAGAGATTCTGCTAGTACTGTGTGATTACATAAGTGTGATGCAGCCTGTAATCCAAAAATAAAAATGAAACAAGTCTGAAATAAAGATGTTCCACCTGTAATGTAATAGTACATAACCTGCAGCAGGCTGTAAATTACAGCTACACAAGCTGAGTAAAACACATGTGTGAAATATATCCCCGTTTAAAATCTGAAACATGACACAAGTGAGACTGTTGGAAAGGATTGTTGTAACCAAGTAAAACATGTCAATAAAGCCTAGAATTAAGTACCATCCTGAATTGTAAAAATAAAACAAGTGAGAGTGTGAGAAAGAGGTATGAATCCACCAATAAAGTTGTAATAACTCCTGAATAAAGTATACTGCAGTCAGTACAGAATGAAATGAATGTGACAGGCACAACCAAACAGTGAAATGTGTGGAATAAAGTACTGAAGCTGGAATGTGTGTCCCACAATTTGGATATGTTGCTGTACGTTTGCAATATGCAGATAGTATGGTTGTATGAAATACCAAACATCCACAGTTGTCTAGAGCCATATAAAGCAAATGTAGCAGGATGCTGTAGCTGAACAGAGCCAGATATGAATGTGTATGAATAAAAATGCAATGTATATTAATGTAGCAGTAACATTCCCATCACCAACATGCATAAGTTTACACATAGGAAACTGTAGTCAGACCTGTAGTGTGTATATATCTGCAGCTAGTAGAAATGTACAGCATATGTATAGGTATTTGAAGTTGTTAATGAAATATTTCTTCACCCTACCCTATAACCACAAATAATCCATTCCACATGAAATGGGTATGTGTATTCACAATTAACTCCCTGGACATTTGTCCTGTTGGTTCATACATATTTGCATGTACGTTGATGCATGTGCCCTGTTCATACATCCAAACCTGATGGCCTGTTGCCATCAATCAACCCTGCATGTTGTTGGATTGTGTATTGTTGTTCAAATTATGCATGTGTTATGCTTGCTGTTCAATGGCTTGAATTTATGGGTGTTTGGTTAATGGGAATACTAATGCATGCTGTTACAACTAATTGTGAATGGTATTGTACATTACTAACCCAAACTGTCATAAAATAATGCAAAACATAGGACGACAGGGAAGGCGGGTTCCAGCGGACCCACCTCTCCCACCTCAGCTGGCGAGTGCACCTGGCAGTAGTGCCCAGGCCGGACCCTCCTCCGGTGGCCCTGTGCCACCTGCGGGTGGAAGCACTGCAGGGGATGGGGCTCATCCCCCCTCTGCAAGCGTGGCCGGAGGAGAACATCCACTCACCCTCCGTAGTGTCCGGACTGTGGTGCGTAGGGAGATCAGGCATGCTGTGCTTGGGCCCCTATGCCAGCTTGAGGCATGGGTGGCACAACTCACGGGCGTGCCTGCTGCCCATCCTACACAGCCCCAGCACAGCCCCATCCTGGGCAGTGAAGGCACAGTGGCAACTGCCCATGGGTGGGGATCTCAGTTCCACTGTTGCCATCTGTGGGCTCATGGGCTCGAGATATCCAAACATCCATCCCCGTCAATTGTGTATCTCCCCCACATGTGTCATACACCACCCCTGTATGCATCTTGTTTGTCTTGTCTGTTAACCTCCCCTACCTACCTCCCCAGCTATACCTACTTCCTGTACCTGACATACCACTCTCACCTGAAAAAAAAAGGGCACTCTGTACCCACAAATAAATTACGCCCCATACATAGCTGCACATTTTGCACATGTCTGCTGGGCATGTAAACTGGCAATTACAATTGGCTGTACAACAAATATTGTTGTCCTCACCCCTCTCTCAGGGGTGGAAGGTTTCAAATTTCACACCAAATTACAAACATATGCACAGCTGTTGCTGATAAAGAAATGGGCAGCTATGGGCCTTTCCTACATCCCTCCTGCAAAACCTGAGCTTGTTTTCCTACTGTCCCACCCTCTTTGTGTCCCCTTTTTCACCACTTTCCTATCTCCCCATTTTCTTTTCTTTAAAAGAAATTAGCGCGGGTGTGCGCGAGAGTAAGCACTTTTAAGCAGTAGTAAGCGGGAGTGCGCTTCTGTGCGCTTAGCTAAGCGTGTGTGCGTGAAGCTAAGCGACAGTGCGCATGCGTGAGCTCCACGCAAACCAGTGCTAACCCGCTTACAACTGCTTAAAAGTGCCTTAGTCACTCTGAATGACAAGGCCTGTAGTTTGCTCAGCAGCAAAATAAAATTCCTCTGTCAGTCTCGAACCCAGGACCTTGGAAACATTAGTCTGCATGACTTACCACTAAGCCATGACTGCTATACAAGAACATTGTGCTGAAAGAAATATATCATGAAATAGTAGGAATTAATGTAAAGGGAATATAGCAAGTCTAGTACACAAAGCATGTCATGTATATTTACTGTCAAATCTAGTGGATTTGTAAAATAGTACTGTGTGAAGAGAAACAGCCATGCTAGTTGGTAGCTAGTAGGTAATAATGTCACAGTAGCACCTGGCAAGCCACACACATACTCAGAGCAGGATAAACACTGCCATAGTTGAATAGTTAAGAGCCCAGACATAGCAACTGTGACTGAGTTACAGGGATGTCCCTGATTTGAAAACAAATGTCAACTGTGCCCCACTGACTCCCTGTGAAATGTACTAACAGTAGGCAGAAAGGTGTTACAACACATGCAATGGTAACTATGAATTACTGAAAGTATGCACCACTTGCACGTCACAAATGGAGTAGTAATACATATGCTCAAAATAACCCACAGTCACAACTGCAGAATATCAGAATATTTCATGGGTGTATCCCACTGATATGTACCATTCCATGAGGCTGATAAAAGATGCACCTGAGAGTATCTGAGGCCTGCTCAGCAGCATGATCAAATACCCTTCTAAGTGTCAAGGCCCACACCATGGCCAGACCACACTGCATGCAGTACCACCCTACCACAACAAACACATAGGGAATTGCTGACCAAACAGATATAGCAAGCATTACAAGCTGTGAATGTAAATGGAAAATAGGAAAGCCATAGCAACACATTACAGGAAAGACACCTAGCAGGCATACAAGGAGTGAATGTAAAGGGCAAATATTGAAGCCATAGCAACAGATTGCAAGAGCCACTGCTATATACCAGTTACACCACAATTCCCACAGGAAAGCACACACACCCATATACACAGTATTACTAGCCGTAGGTGTCAGTTTACATACACACTGAGAAGAGGAAACTGGAGGAAGGAATACTCAGGTTACAGTACAACATGCATTGCAGTGTCTACAACACAGCCTGAAATATGAGAGACATACCAACCCTTACACTCACAGAACAGTGTCCACAGCAAACCAGCATGGTCCCCACCCTGATAATCTGAAAGGGCTATGCCTACCTAACAAACCTTTTTATAGCACTGTCCTGAAATCACAGTGAGAACTGCAATCACTACACAACAGGCTGCATGCAATTAGTAAATGCTGGCTAACAATTGGTGCAGAGGCCATCACATGGACATGTGCAGATACCTACAAAAGCATCCTGTACTCCCAGTCCACACATGCAATACTTTCATTGCACCCTCTGGAGGTAGAGACAGAGAGAGAGAGAGAGAAAGAGAAAGAGAAACAGAAAGAGAAAGAAAGAAAAAAAAAGTAACAACAAAACAAACAAGTTGACAGCAGGCCAACTATCTGAAAGCCAATGCAAACAGCTGCAACAAACACAGGTAATGTAAAGTACTAATATAATAGTCTACATACTGTGAACCCTCCATATGTGTTATTGGTCTGTATCTATGTATATGAAGATGTGCATAGGGCCGTGGACATACTGCAACTGTCACTGAAGGCTGTACATACATATGTATGTGAAGGTAGCTATGTGCACATATCAATGTAGGTTGTAGTGCAATGTACAATGTAGGTTGTACAGTAATGGATGTTCATCAGTACGTTAGTGTGTGTATACATATGTGGAACTAAAAAGGATTATATATATATCTATCATGTGTATACGTATGTATATCGAGATATGTATGTATATATATATATATAATATGCATATATGTATACATAGATAGAGAGGGATGTAGAAATACATAGACATATATAGTTTCACAGTTTCATAGTTTAGTACTAGGCTATCTGCCCTGGGGCATTTATAAGCCTAGCCATAGTGATGTGGCTTTTGCCACCCCATGTAATGGTACAAAAGTGTACAGAATAGATTTAGAATACTGTGCCTCTGTCTAGTAGTGACACAGTGAAGACCCCCTTACATAATAGAATTAGTTTACTGTGCCTCTGTCTAGTAGTGACACAGAGATGACCCCTGGGGTAAACCTACGATCTCCCATCCACTCGTCAAGATTTCACATGCAGAGAGTCAGTGAGGGGCTCTGCCTAACATGAACTGGGATTCTGTTCCAGAGTATGGGAAGCCTCTGAGTTATGAATCTGTCCCTCCAGCATGTCCTATTCATATTTGTGCTGAGGTTTAAATCTTTAGCTCTCGTGGTTCTGATGGATTTGGATTTTATGAGGTGGAGCATGTCCATCAATTCCTGATTGGACATGGCCTTGTACGTCAGGCACAGATCACCTCTAAGTAGGCGGTATGCTACTGAATAGAGCTGGAGTTTCTTTAGTCTGGCAGCATATGACATATGTTGGAGACCCTTGATCCTCTTGGTGAGGTACTTTTGGGGTCTCCCTAGCTGTTGCAAGTGCCGGGTGAGGTACATACCAAATGGGGCATAGTACTCATTCATGGGCCTGATAAGGGAGGAGTATAGGGGTACAATGACCTCCTTTGATCTGGATGTGAATCCCTCCATGATAAGGTGGGCAAGGTAGAAAGTCTTTCTAACCACTTTGGCAACGTGGGTGTCAAATGAGAGGTCACTATCGACTTGGGTCCCCAGGTCTCTGATTACTTTTTCCGTACTCAGTGGGTTACTGTCTATGTGATAATTTGTGGGTACTTTGTTTTTCCCAAAGGGGATGACTATACATTATTTGGCATTTAGTTTAAGGCCATGACTCTGGCACCAGTTGTCCATTTCAGTGAGGCCTTTCTGTAGGATGTATGTGTCAGCTGGTGTATCGACTATGGCGCCTAGTATGCAGTCATCTGCGAACTTTGTCAGCCACAACCCTCCCAAGTTTGCTTCCACATCTGAGAAATAAATGCCGAACATGAGGGGTCCCAGGACAGAGCCCTGTGGGACACCACTTGTGACTGGCTTTGAGTCTGACATGGCTCCAGCGATTTTGAATTTATGGGTTCTATCCTTTAGCCAGTTTGCAACCCATCTTGTGACATATGGATTTACATTTCAGCTGTTGAGCTTGTCTATGATGCCGGAGTGGGGTATTGTGTCGAAAGCTTTAGCCAAGTCCAGGTAGGCTGTATGGACTGCTTTGCCCTCGTCAATGGCTCTAGTGACTGTTTCAAAAAAGTCAACCAGGTTCAAAAGGCAGGATCTGCCCTTTACAAAGCCGAACTGGGTGGGATCAAGTGTCTGTAAGTCCCCAATGTCTCTGTTTATGAGTTCCATAATGATTCTTTCCATAGCTTTGCAGACCAGGCTGGTTAAGCTTATGGGGCGGTAGTTACCAGGGTCTGTAGAAGTGCCTCCTTTGTGGAGTGGGACTACTGTTGCTGTACGCCAGTGTTCAGGTACATATCCTGTAGTAAGGCTATGGTTAAATAGCAGTTTTATGTGCGGGTTTAGCTCCTCTTGGAGTTCACGTAGCACGCAACCCGGGATACCGTCAGGTCCCAGTGATGCTGTGTTTATAGCTTTGCTGAGGGCGGTTCTCACCTGGACATCTGAGATGACAGGAAGGTTACATTCAGCTGGGATAAGTATTTCCTCTTTTGGGGGTGAGGGAGGGGAGAAATTTGCACTGAACCTGTCTGCCAGAATGTTGGCAATATCTGTGGGTTCAGTGTATGTTATGTCATTGTGCACTAACTCTGAACATATCTGAGGGTTTCCGCCCAGGTTTCTAACATAGCAGGAGAAGGCCTTGTGGTTATCTTTAGTGTCCATAGCGATTTTTCTCTCAAAGTTGGCCTTGGATGTTTTTATGAGAGAATGTAGCTTTCTACTAGTGCTGATCACAGATGCCTTCTCTGCATGGGATTTTGCTCTGTCGTGCAGTAGCTACCTTCTTTTGTTATACAATTTGTTTATGGCTGGGGTCCACCAGACAGGATGCCTGCCCTTGGTGGGGAGGGCCTTGGTTTTATTTGGGATTGCATGATCCATGCATTCTTGGAGATGTCCGTAGAAAGCATTTGTGCAGGATTCTGCATTGTGGGATGTGGTTTCCACTGGCCCAGTGGGCTTAAAGGATACCATCTCAGTTTTAAGAAGTGTAAAGTCGGCTTTTGAGAAGTTTTTCACTGTAGTCTTTTGTGTTGGGGGTGGAGGTGGGATATGTATATCCAGGGTGATTAGTTTGTGGTCAGATCTCACTAGTGAGGGGTATACTTCCGGTGTGGAGCACATTGTCCCCATGTTTGTGATGATCAGGTCTAGTATATTATCTCCCCTTGTGGGAGAGGTGACTAGCTGTTCCATTGCATTTGAATTTATGAATTCCAGGAACCTTTGGGCTAGGGTGTTTGGGCTAGAATAATGCACCCAGTCTATGTTAGGGTAGTTGAAGTCTCCCAATATGATGGTGTTTGGTGAGACATTCATATCCTCCAATGTCTTCAGGAAGGCTGAATGGGGTTCCTGAGATTGGGAGGGTGGTCTGTAACATGCTACCAGTTGTATAGCAGTTTTGCCTATGGTTAGTTGCACCTGGATGGTCTCTGATGCTTCATGTGTTGCCACTAACCTGGAGGTGTGGGTGTCCATGATGAATATGGACACTCCCCCTCCCTTTATGGTTTGGCCCGAGTTTTGTGGCCGAAAAGCATGATACGAGGTATAGCCTGGTAGCGCTGGGGTGCTCACAGGAGCCTTGAACCAGGTTTCAGTTACTGCACAGACATCGAGATTGATAGAATATGTATGTACAGATATATGTAATACACACATACATATATAGATATATGTAGATACATATACATATACAGACAGATCTGACTGTCTACAGATATGTCTGTATATGACTATCTCTCTCTCTCTGTCCCACCCCCTCTCACTCTCTCTCCCTCTGTCTCTCTCTCTCTCCCCCTCTCTCCCCATATCTATATCTATATATCTATAGCTATATATATATATATATATATATATATATATATATATATATTATATATATATATATATATATATATATATATATATATATATATATATATATATATATATATATATATATATATATATATATATATATATATATATATATATATATATATATATATATATATATATATATATATATATATATATATATATATATATATATATATATATATATATATATATATATATATATATATTTATATATATATATACTGAGTGAGGCACATGTGTGCAGATGTATTGCAACAGGTGCCTGGTGACAAAGGCATGGAGTGAACACCAGTGTGGATACTGGAGTACCATACCCCATTCCAAAACACGGACACCAGTAACCACCACATATGTGCATGCCTGCCCACCACTGCATGTGTCAAGGGGGAACAGGGGCAACAAGTGTACAATAGGCTCCCCATTGATATACACAGTGGCACACTAGTCCTGTAATACCTGTACATGGTATGTGTCAGCAGACATGGTGTGTCAGCTATGGACATGTAGGTCACTGTACCCCTCTACACCCCACAATGTCCTACACGGTATGTACCTCCCATGACAGCTACAGATATGGAGAAGGACACAGTCATACATAAGTAACTGTGTCAATGCACTCAAACACATTACCTATGCAGAGTGACTGACAAGACCACAGAGCGCACCCAGACTACCTACATAGAGGTTACCACTGCTGGATATACATAGTGAAGTCACACCCATGACAGTTGTCCAACAACCATGGTAACACCTCACAACATCCACAACCCAAATTACCTATGTCTGTCATCCTTGTCACCGCAGTAAAGAGCACATGGTGGAGGTACAGGTCCCTACCCACAGATAAGACATACCCTGGAGTAAACCACACAGCATTAAGAAGCAAGGCTCCCCATGAGTAGATGTCAGACATACCCCTGCTGAATGTTATGCAGATAGGTAATATGCCATATGAGTCACCCTGTGTAACTGTTGGACAGGAGCAGGTACGATCACATCACATGTGTCACAAGGGGCAGGGTAGCATAACAGTATGCTGCTGTAGGCCGAGGGCCAATAGCATACTACCTACCTAAGACACAATGCACACCCACGAACCCATTACAAACCAAATATGTGAGGTGGAATGAGTGTGCCAGTGACTGGGTGCATGTTATGTACTGGTGTGATTGCTCACCATGACTGTCTGTCTGTCATGGTAGTGTGTGTCCTTGGTGTGAGGCCAGAGACAGATGTGTGAGGTATTGCGATCAAAACATACTACATTGCCATATGTTGTGCTGTGTTACCCTGTATGTGACTGTGGTGTAGGTAGGGTTATGGCAAGTAAGAGTAGTGTGCATTACCAGTGAAATATGTAACGTGCATTGCATGCAGTGCATGGGTTGATAATGTTCCACATACAGTACCTTGATACAAACCCCAGTGTGAGGTTGTGCATTGGACCTGAACCAGTGTGCTGACTGCTGGAGTATACTAGTCTGTCGTATGGAGTGTGCCAGGTACTGTTGCACAGTTGTTGGCTGAGCACTGATATCTGGTCATTTACATGTGTATCCCCCAATAGACAGACAGATGCTATATATGGGGGTTAAGTTATATCACTACAGTCGAGTATTATGTGTATTATGTGTGCCATATTTTGATGACATATATTGCTGACATATTTTTCTTTTCCTTTTCAGGGCTATGGTTCACCAGCGAAACCCTGTGTACTCCACTGCGGAGGATGAGGAGATACACCAGAGCCTGGTGCGGGATTTCACAATACTCTTTTCCCGCACCAGCCAGAACCAGCAGGAGAGGGCTGCACTGTGGCAAGACCTGGTCCGTCGGGTAAATGACATAGGCACACATAACAGGACATATGAGCAGGTACGCCATCACTGCAGTGATTTAATTAGAAATGTCCATCAGCGTGCATCGGATATCCACAGGCAACAGCTTGCCACAGGTGGTGGGGTGGCTATACATCCCCCCCTCACCAGACTGGAGGGACTACTCCTAAGTGTTGTGGCTCCAGCCCAACAGCAACAACAGCAGCAGCATACATGCGTAATGATGGAGGCTGGAGCCACCCAGCAGCAGGACTCGGAGCGTGCAGGTAACATGCCATATGTATAGTTGACTGTTCTGTACACTGTTAGTTTATGCATGTGTGAGGTGTGTCCTCGGTTTGTAGCTGTTATCTTGGTAATTATTGTGCAAGAGTGATATTCTCAATATCAGCAGTAGACCTGTGGAAGCCAACTGTTGTA
Source organism: Protopterus annectens (assembly GCF_019279795.1). Taxonomy (NCBI): domain Eukaryota; kingdom Metazoa; phylum Chordata; order Ceratodontiformes; family Protopteridae; genus Protopterus; species Protopterus annectens. The sequence continues at coordinate 1,841,267,473 of NC_056733.1, read as the reverse complement.
CTACTGAACTGTATCATACTCACAGTATCAATGGCACAGTTGTGGCCACTGACAATAAATGTCTCATTTCTGCAGGTCCCTCTGGTGTAACAGCAAGGCAGCCTATCCATGCTGGTGAGTGTGTAATAACAATACCTTCAATACTCTTGATACTAATAGTAATAATAGGCTGAAGCAGTAGTGCTATGTGTTTGATTGCAGGTGTGTTTGTGTCTGTGTGTTGATATCTCATATACTGAGGAGTGTGCATGTGTGCATGTGCCCTGTGTGCATGTGTGCATGTGTGCATGTGTGCATGTGTGCATGTGTGCATGTGCCCTGTGTGCATGTGTGCATGTGTGCATGTGCCCTGTGTGCATGTGTGCATGTGCCCTGTGTGCATGTGTGCATGTGTGCATGTGTGTATCAGTGGTGACATTGTGTACACATTGTAAACTGTGTTTCCTGTCTTACTCCCACAGGTTCTGGTGCTGCTCTGGTGTTGTGCAGCAGGGAACCTGAATCAGCTGCCGTGGATAGTGATAATGATGATACCTGTGTAATGGCACAGGGAGGTGTGCCAGGGTCCGTCGTTGGTCAGCCAATTGACAGTACACAGCTGTCGACCCCATCAATGCGCACAGTCATCCTGCCAATACATCCTTTGTCACCAATGTCCCTAGGTGATGGACAGGATACAGTGGGCATTGACCAGGGTAATGTGGTATCGGTGGCACATGCATCCCCACACAGCAGCCATGGCCAGGGTCCTGACATGGTACCACACAGGCAGATGTCCAGGGGTTCTCGTGGGAGCATCCGTGGGCGTACTGCCTCTGTCAGACATGCCCACAGAGGTCTTTCAACCTCAGCTATGTTTCGGGCTGTAATGCAGGCACAGTCACGTATGGAATGGTACACCAGACAGGGTCTGAGGGAGCTGAGAGAATGCCGCACAGCTATGAGTGACAGTATGCGTGATGTTGCGGCTGCCATCCGTAATTTCACCGAGGTCATTGACAGACATTGGGGGGACACATTAGATCTGTTCCACAACTACATGTCCATGAGCCAGGGCAATGGTGGACAGTTGAGGCGTCGATGTGGCGTATGCCAGCAACAGCAGCAGCTGGCAGCTGTCGCGGATGACAACAGGCCCGCGGCTGCTCCCATAGTGCCAGCAGCAGCCCCAGCAATGCTGGGTCTGTGCTGTCATCAGACCGCCCCAGGAGACCACATGCACGTGGCTCTGGACAGTCCCAACAGGGACCTGTCTCCAGTCACCAACCACCTGCTTCTGATGACAGTACCCAGTCTGGCTTAGTACCTGATATGGTCCGTAGCACCCCTGCCAGGCACAGGTACCGTGTCCGTGGCCAGAGACAGTGATCTGTATGACCTGGCAGGTACAGTCTGTGGCTGTCCACAAACACCTGTATATGGCAGCCATGAGGTGGAACTGTGTGCATGCATACACACATGCAAATTGATAACACCTAGGGCTACCGCATACGCACACACTGCATCAACATTGCCCCATCTTGTACTGCTGTCCCTCACCAACACACACACACAGACATGTCAATTGGTTGTATCAGTGGCAGACTCAGGCATACCAAGTACACACCCTGTGCATATGATGAAACTGTGCCACCTCCTGCATTCTGTAACATCGGTGCAGGAACAGGTTAACATGGTGCTGATGCACAGGGTGACTACATAGAAGTGTAGTAATAGTATCATGTTGTCAACAGTACAGTGTAATGATATCATTGTGGGTATATCCCAGCATGCCTGATGCAGTTACAGTATGAATGTCATTGTATTGTTTTGTACACCCATAGTAATTACCATAGTGTAATGTCTGCACATCTTTGCATACTGGTGGTGAGGCTGTCAACAGAAGGCCACCTACATAGGTAGCACAGGGGATAAGAAAATGTAAGTATTGATACTCAATGATGGACATGTCAACTGCAAGTTGCATGCTGTCCACACTCGACTCTGCAATGAGGATGTTTGAGGATGTTGATATCTGTGCAGTAATACACAACAGGTTCAAGACTCACAAGAGCACCCTAGCACTACAAGGTCACACCTCGTACCATGCATGACAGCCCCAAAACACAGAACTAACTATGACTGGAGGGAGAGTCTCCATACATGTCAAGGATACTGTGGTGCCAGGACAGGTAGCATACATCCTACAAAGTTTGGAACTGCTGAGTGAGGGCTCAGTGTCTGTTATTCGAAATGTGTATTAGTTCAGGTATGAGCACTTGGGTTTCAGGCCAGTTATTCTACATTACGAAGGTACATGGTCTGTACACTTGTGGGAGGTGGGGCTGGACACAGCCCGTCTGACCTGTGACTTTCTGGGTACAGGCTTATAGTGCCTGCATATATGCACTGTTACCTACTGGAAGTCATACACCTTGTTTGTTGTAGCATAGTCTAGATCCAGGCCTGCTGACTGTAGCTTTGTTGGTATGCATGTTTGCTTGATATGTCCCTGAAACACTGATTCCACCTGCAATGCAGATTTACAGCACCTCTGTGGATCCCTAGTGACATCTGTATTGCTTACTGTACTGATGTCCATGTCTCACTTGACAGAACGTCACTGTTTGTCCTGTTTGCATGTAAGTTGCCTGTAACACATTGCATATGACTTACCTGGCATTTGCTCACGAAAGCATTTATATATGCCAGCACTAACAAATCAAGAGCACTACACCCTCACATACTCACCTTGAGTACCTTGTTCCCCATTGGCCCTATGTGTTGTTAATTATTATGGGATTCACAATACTATGGTAGCATGTGCAAAGGTCACTTGTCAATCTCCTCTCTGGTCCAGTTGGTGAATCTGTGAGTCATGTGGCAATGTTACAGCTGCCTCATGTACACAGACAACCCTCTCCCCTTCCCATAAACGTACAACACATGTGAGAGATGCAACCACATAGCCAAACTGGGGACTAAGCTCTCTTAACTCAGTACTGGCATACCCTGTCAGGTGGAGTGGGATACTACAGTGAATACAATACCAGTCTCACATAGACCTGCCACGACAGCAATCCAAACACAGAAACACACAGGAACATTCTTGGAGTCTCAGAATAGCATCCTGCCTGAGCAGCAGACACCTGCGAAGCAGACACACAAGCAAACGTTACGCCAGAACAGAGCACGTGCAACACATAGCTCACAAAGCCTGTGTGCCAAACAGTCACAGCCCATATGGCTTAACAACACACCTGCTACAGTTGTAATAGGTACCTCTATCATCAGGTACACTGCGGTCCTGCTCACCAGGCTGAACAAGGAGAAGGTCATGGTGAGATGCCCGTCGGGCACTATGATCCACCACATAACACAAGCATACAGGTCACTCCAAGGCATGTACAAATATGACTCAGTCATTGTCCGTGCCAGTGTGAATGACCTGTGACGTACCTCCCTGGACTACATGATAGGGGACATAGAGGGGCTCTCTGAGCATGTGGCACAGGCTGGTATGACCCTGACCTTGAGTAGCATCTTACCCTCACCAAGAATGCTGCCACAATATGTAGACAGGATGATCAATTTCTACAATTGCCGTATGTTTCGATGACATTCAAAGGGGATCCAATGCCTGTCAGCGTGGGATTACATGCTAGACAAGCCACGTTGCTTTGCTAGGGACAGCTTGCACCTGTCACCCATGGGCCATTGTATATTGGCAGAGGCTCTTGCTACACACATAGTGCCTTTTATGCAAGGCTCAAATTACATAGCCACCTACACAGGTATCACACGGGATAGGACACTAATAGTAATGCTACTCAACGCCAGCAGTGTAAACCTCAGGATGCATGCAGTGGACACTGTCCTTAGCATGGAGAACAGCAATATCCATGCAGTAACAGACTCCTGGTACAAGGCTCCCAGGTGCACCCCAGCACTGCCAGGTCATACCTCATACCATGCTTGTCGTCCCCTAAACATGCACCAAACCAGAACAGGGGGGATGTATCCAAAGGCACCACAGATACACACACCTCCAGGTTGGTGGCACAGCACAAAGCATCAGAGCCTATCCATGTGCAACTAACAGTGGGTTAGACTGCCTTCAGGTTCATAGCCTGGCACACACCACCCTCCCATACCCAGGAAACCCACTTGGCCTTCCTGACAACACTGGGAATATGACAGTCTCTACAAACACCATTATATGGGTGGACTGCAACTACCCAAACATAGAGTGTGAGCATTACTCTAGCTCCAAGACCCTAGCTGAAAGGTTCCTAGCATTCATTCACTGAATTGCTATGGAACAACTTGTTACCACTCCCACAAGAGGTGGAAACATGCTGCACCTGTTCATCAACAACATGTGGACTATATGCTCCAGACCAGTCGTGTATCCCTCGCTGGTAGGATGACACCATATACAACTCACACTGTATATTCACATACCACATGCAGCCCCTGCACAGAACACCACAGTCATACAGTTGTCTAATGCAGATTCCATGTATTCACATGAGGCAGGCTTCAGACATGGGAACTATTGAAGGTCACAGGTACATATGTGTATGTGGCACACACATACATCATGTGTGCATTGACATTACTGATATGATCTATGTCGTGCAATATTGGGAACAACACCCCACACACATGGACAAACTGTGTGACAAAAACACACATGGCGTTTGTAGGATACAAACCCCTACCTAACTGTGTTATGACACTTGTGAGAGACGCAGTAGCAGAGCATGCTATTTGCATTACTGGGAGGCTTGCTTTCTCCTGCTGTACTTATAGGGTGCTGACATCATCAGTGTTTAGACAGTGGAATATGCAGCATGTGGTGTGTTGTACTAGTTGCCAAAAGGGACATTTCTCTTACACATAGAATTGCACACACACTACTCCCCCCCCACATACACACACACACACTGAGCACTTGCAGGATTCAAACCCCTACCTAACTATGTTATGACACTTGTGAGAGATGCAGTAGCAGAGCGTGCTATTTGCATTACTGGGAGGCTTGCTTTCTCCTGCTGTACTTATAGGGTGCTGACATCATCAGTGTTTAGACAGTGGAATATGCAGCATGTGGTGTGTTGTACTAGTTGCCAAAAGGGACATTTCTCTTACACATAGAATTGCACACACACTACTCCCCCCCACATACACACTGAGCACTTGCAGGATTCAAACCCCTACCTAACTATGTTATGACACTTGTTAGAGACGCAGTAGCAGACCACGCTATTTACATTACTGGGAGGTTTGCTTTCTCCTGCTGTACTTATCGGGTGCTGACATCATCAGTGTTTAGACAGTGGAATATGCAGCATGTGGTGTGTTGTACTAGTTGCCAAAAGGGACATTTCTCTTACACACACACTAATCCCCCCCCCACAGTCACACATACACACACACACTGAGCACTTGCAGGATTCAAACCCCTACCTAACTATATTATGACACTTGTGAGAGACGCAGTAGCTGAGCGTGCTATTCAAATTACTGGGTATCATTTGTGCTCCTGACATATGTATAGTGTGCTGACATCATTATTTATGAAGAGGTATGTACATCTGTTACTATCCATCAGTAAGGGGGAGAGCATATATATGCATTAACTTTGCTGAGGCACAGTGGCCTACTGTACTGTGGAGGCAGACGCCAAATACACTGTGGATAGCCTTCTGTATTCCCTAGGGACAACAGCCTAGTATTGCACTCTACGGCCATATGTTTACCTGTCAGATGCAAGTATCTGTTGCTCATATACTGTTTGTGGGTCTTTATTGCCATAGCTTTCCCTATCTCTATGAACAACTTGTGTACTGTGGCAGATGTTTGCATATGAGTGGGATCCAGTACTTTACTTATGTCTCTGTTGTAATTTCACTGTGTGCACTGGGCAGATTTCTGTATTGTGGGAGGTTCCTGTGTTAACACATACAAATGCCAGATATGTGTGTGCAACTGCTGAACTGTGACATGGCCTAAGTGTGTGAGCATGCCCAGTTCACAGTTTCTATGGCTTCTTGACTGACATGTCTCATTTATCTAAGTGTGCGAGCATGCCCAGTGTGAACTTTCCATATGTTGGGAATTGTGGTCCACCACATTTGTGTTTGTGTGTGGACTTCATCTATATTTCACATGTACAGTTGAGTGTTGGATGTCAGGTTGTGTTCTTACTGCCCAACTGCTTTGTGTCTGAACCTAACAGGCATTATGCTGTGCCTGCAGGGTTGCCATGGGATAGTTTGCATACAGTTGTCAACATCCTTTCATACTGACCAAACAGTGTATTGTTGTATAGTGTACTGGTTCAGTACTTTCACTGTGGTGGACAGTATCATCGGTTTCAGTCCTATCACTGCTTGTAATATTTATAGTGAGCACACCAGACTGGTTGAGGGCCAGTTGTGCAGATATGACCATGTTGCATTTTGTTCAGATATGGACAACATAGAACAGGATTGTCCGACATTGTTAATGTATTCCACAACTTGTGTGGACAGTGACAAACAATGGCCATGTGCCCTAGGCCATTTGTAATGCTAGTCAGAGAGTGTTTGTCCTTCAACACACATATTTACTGGTGTTTGCCATGACATATGTCAAGGTTAGTGTGCTGTGCCTCTGTCTACCCGTGACATACAGGTGATATCCAGGGTACACCTACCATCTCCCATCCAGTCATCATGATTCCTCTGGATGACAGTCAATGAGGGACTCCTGGATAACCTGTACTGGGGTTTAGTCATGAGTGGAGTGAGCTTCTGGGTTATGGACCAATCGGTACAGCATGTCCTGTTTATGTCTGTGCTGGGGTTCAGGCCTGTCATCTGCATAGGTCACCAGCATTCAGATTTTACATGGTGCCAGATGTCCATTGATTCCAGCTTGGTCATGGCTTTATACATCAGGCACAGATCACCTCCAGCCAGATGGTATGGCACTGTGTGGAGCTGCAGTTTGTTTAATCAGGCAACACATGGCATCTGTTACAGCTCTGAGATCCTCCTGGTGGGGTATTTGTGGGGTCTTTCCAGTTGATGCAGGTGTCTGCTAAGGTACATCCCACAAGGGCCATTGTACACAATTGTGAGGCTGCTGATGGATGACTGGAGAGGCACGATGACCTACCCTGACCTAGCTGTGCTTACCTTCATGATTAGGTGGGTATATGGTATGTTTCTGTAACCACTACAGACACATGGTTGTCACATGCAGGATATCTATCACCTTGTGTCCCCAGGTCTCTTATTGCTCCTGATGTACTTAATGGGTTAACACCTATGTGGTAATTTGTGGCCATGTACTGTGTTTCCACAGGGTTGACTATACACTATTCTGCATTTAGCTTGTTGACATGGCTGTGGCACCACTTGTCTGTTTCTATGTGTGCCTTTTGTAGGATGCTTGTGTCAGCTGGAGGGTCCGATATGGTGGGCAGTTTGTAGTCATCTGCAAACCTGTTCAGACAGAGTCCTTCCATGTTGGCCTGTACCTATGTGACATATATAGCATACAAGAGAGGTCCCAGGACCGTGCCTTGTGGGATGCCAGTTGTACCTGGTTTGTAGTCTGACATGGCTGCAGCATGTCTGACCAGGTCAGTTCTGTCCTTGAGCTGGTTTGCAACCCATCTACTTGGATAGGGGTTTATAGTTAGGCTGGTGAGCTTATCTGTACTGAACAACTGGGGTATTGTATGGAAGGGTTTAGCAAGGTCCAGATAGGCTGTGTGAACCACATTCCCCTCATCAATGGCCTTGGTGCATGTTTCACATGAGTCAGACATGTTTAAGGGGCAGGATCTGCCCTATGAAAGCCACACTGGGTAGGGTCCAATGTCTGTAGGTACCCATTCTCGTTATTCCTGGGATCCATAATCATCCTCTACATTACTTTGCCAATAAAGATAGTCTGGGTTGAGGGTGATAGTTTGCAGTATCCATTCAGGCACCACCTTTGTGGTGAGGGACCACTGTTGCTGTACACTGCTCTTTGGGTACATATCCTGTGGTAAGACTGTGAGTGCACAGTAGTGCTATTTGGTGTTCCATTCTTCTTACAGTACTTGTTGGACACAACCCAGGACACCATCTGGTACCATTGATGCTGTGTGGTTTGCTTTGTAGATGCTGGCTGTTACCTCAGCATCTGCAATGTCAGGGGGCCAGCACTCTGCTGGGATAGATATTTGGCAGTTTGGTGCTGGTGGGGAGTTTGCAAAGAATCTGTTAGGTTGGATGTTGGCAATGTGTGTGGGTTTGGTGTATTGTTTGTGATATTTGAGTACTGCAGAGCATATGTGTGGATTATCACCATGGTTCCTACCATCAGTTAGGACAGCTGTGTGATTATCCTTTGTGTCCTGCACAATTTGTATCGTCATAGGTTCATAGGTTCATACTAGGCTATCTGCCCTGGCCATGTTGGAGCATAGACAGACTGTGTGTGTCTTTCGACACCCCTTGCAATGTGCATATTATGCCCATTTGGGGTTTACTTTACTAGATGTGACACAGGGATGGCCCCAGTGTACACCTACTATCTCCCATGCACATGACCGGATTTCTCTTGTTGTGTATGAGTGTGGAGCTCAGCCTATCATGGACTGGGATTCTGTTCCAGAGTGTAAGGAGCCTCTGGGTTATGGACCTGTCCCTCCAGCACATCCTATTTATCTATGTGTGGAGGTTCAGATATCTCACTGTGGTGTCTCTGCTGGATTTGGAGTTTCTGCAGTGGAGCATGTCCATTCATTCTGGATTGGACATGGCCTTGTACATCAGGCATACATCGCCTCTGACTGGGCAGTATGCATGTGAATTGGGCTGTGGTTTCTTCAGCCAGGCAGCAGATGACAAATGTTTGGACCCTTTATCCTCTTGGTGAGGTACATTTGGGGTCTTTCTAACTGCTGCAGGTGTCGGGTAAGGTACATCCGAACTGGGGCATTGTTCTCAAGTATGGGCCTGATAAGGGAAGAGTATGGGCCACAGTGATCTCTCTTGATCTACATGTGCATCCTTTCATATTAAGGTGGGCAATATAGCAGGTCTTCCTGGCCACCTTGGCAATGTGAGTGTCACATAACGGGTTACCGTCCACTTGTGTCCCTAGGTCCCTGATTACTTCTTCCATACATAATGGATTGCCACCTATGTCATACTTTGTGTGTGCCTTGTTTGGTATTTGTTGAGACATTCATACTCTGCAGTGTCTTCAGGAAGGCTGGCTGGGGTTCCTGGGTTTGTGAGGGTGGTCTGTAGCAGGCTGCAAACAGGGACACAGTTTGAGCCACTGTTACATGCCCGTGGATAGTCCATGCTGCTTCTTGCTGTGGTACCAACCTGGGGGTGTGGTTATCCTTGACAATTACTGATAGCCACACTCCTACTGTAGTTTGTTCCATGTTTTGGGGCTGTAGAGCATGGTATAAGGCATAACCTGGTAGTATTTGGGTGCTCTTCTGGGCCATGACCCAGGTTTCTGTTACAGAACAGATATTAACATTCTCCATGCTGAGGTGGGTTTGGTCTGCATGCACCTTGCAGTTTAGACTTCTGGCATTGGGTAGCATTACGTCCAGGTTGTTATCCCTTGTGTTACCTATGGTGGTGGGTTTGTGTTTCCAGCCTTACCTATTCAAGGCACAATGGGGGTGACAACAGCCTTTGCCAGTATCCACACAGCCAGGTGTGCTGGGTGTGTGCCATCCCTAGCAGGTGGAGCATCATGTCTTGCTCGGCATGTCATCCCAGGCTGTCAGCCATTTGTTCCCCTTTGCTAACAGCAATACTTCAGCCAATTATTGTACTTGATCTTGTTGTCTTCATAGTGTGGCATCATGCTTGGTGAGGGTGAGATGTTAGGCAGGGTCTTCATGTTTGCATATACTAGATGGTGTTACATTGCTTAACACATGGCAATCATGCCTCAGGTGGTGCTGCAGGGCTGCCTATGCCGGATGCACATACTACACTCCCTGTACATGTTTGAAAGCAGGTTGTGTCATTTTAGGCGTCCCTGTTACTATATGAGTGAGTCAGAGAGGGGTATCATTCCCAGGGTTCCTACTGAGCCAGTGTATGTGCTATACGTTGCCTCTTTGCCAAGGCCAGGGCATACTGGGCACGCCTCCTTCTGCCTACTGGGGCAGGCTCAGGTTGTTCCTCCTCTGAGTCACGCTCTGCCTGTGATGGCCTTGGCAATGTTGGGGGGCTGTTTGTCCCGGCCCAATGCTGGTCCTGCTGCAGCTGTTTTCGCAGAATCATATTATGTAGCATAGCACATACCATGACAATTTGGGTACATGTAGTTGGTGAGTACTGCAAGGCTCCACCAGATGTGTCCAGGCACCGGAACCGTGACTTGAGCAGCCCAAACACATGCTCTATTACATTTTGTGTTTGTGCGTGTGCCTCATTATGGCATTCTTGTTCAGGTGTGTGTGCATTTCTGATGGGTGTCATCAGCCACGGCTCCAGTGCATATCCAGCATCCCCCATTAAGTGACCATGTGAGATGTCCCCATTGGCAAATGTCTGGTACAGCTGCATCAAATGCCAGATATGGGAATCATGGTAGCTTCCAGGGCAGCCAGCACACACATTCATTATTATGCCCTGGGCATCACACACGACCTGGCAGTTGATGGAGGGGAAGCCCTTGTGGTTAATGTAGGCCCTACCCTGCTCACCGGCTGGTGCTTTGATGCGTATATGCGTGCAGTCTATTGCACCCACTACCTCAGGGTATTCCGCTATTTGCTGGAAGAGACACATATTGCTGGCCAATACCTCACGGGAATTGGGGAAATATACATGCTCACCGACATGTGCTGACATGGCATCCAGGAACTGGTGCAGTACCCTGGAAGCTGATGCCTGTGATATCCCCATCATATCACCAGTTGGTCTCTGGAAGGTACCTGTTGCTAGTATTCTTAGGCCAACACATACCTTGGTTTCCACTGGGATGAGTTCCCCTCTGTTGGTTCTGTGTGTGAGGCATGGCCTGCACAGCTCAACAATTTGCTGCAGGAGGTCTCTGTCCACTCTATAGCACTCCACTATCTCCAGCTCATGTAACCCCTGGTAGGTGACCCTGGGCCTGTACACTCTTCTCCGTCTCCTCACTGTGGGTTGTCTGGCAGCATTTGCATTGTCACCACCCTCAGCAAGTCTCCTATGTCTCCTTATAACAGCTATGGCAGCCCCTAGCATGTTTGGTCTGAGTGCAGCTTTTTCAGTTTTCACTTCTAATAGCTTACTCCTGTCTTGCAGTGTCTCTTGAGAGAAACATACTGCAATGCTGTTTGCAGTGTTTTAAGTGCTGGGCTGGGCTAGTATTCTGCCTGTGTAATTGCCTGCTTCTAATTGTTTTCACCTGCTAGCTCTACCAGTATTCCCTGCTAGCTTCCTACTATTTCTTCTGCTTCCTTTTTCCTCTCTGTTTCCTCAGGGGGGAGAGCATACCAGCAAACACGCTCACAGTGGCTACCACATGTGCACACATGCTTACACGGACTAGAATCTGCTTATTCGGGTTAAAACTCGCGCAACCCAGTGCAAACAGGTTTATAGATCTTTACACAGGCTCCTACATGCTTACTCTGCCTTACACGTGCACACTCTGTCTTACTCGCGCCTCCCAGTGTGCACACACGCGCATGCATGCACAGCAAGAAACTTTGGTGTTAGCCACAGTGTACACCTTCCATTTCTTGACTTTCCCATGCTTATCTCCTGACACTCCTCTTTCTATGCTGTGTGACTGACATCTGTCACATACCACTTTGCTCCAATGAGCTTGATTTCTTTCTAACATTCCCCCCTGTGATGTCACCTATCTCCTACTCTGTTACACCCCAGCCCCAGTGTTTCCAGCCTTACCTATTCAAGGCACAATGGGGGTGACAACAGCCTTTGCCAGTATCCACACAGCCAGGTGTGCTGGGTGTGTGCCATCCCTAGCAGGTGGAGCATCATGTCTTGCTCGGCATGTCATCCCAGGCTGTCAGCCATTTGTTCCCCTTTGCTAACAGCAATACTTCAGCCAATTATTGTACTTGATCTTGTTGTCTTCATAGTGTGGCATCATGCTAGGTGAGGGTGAGATGTTAGGCAGGGTCTTCATGTTTGCATATACTAGATGGTGTTACATTGCTTAACACATGGCAATCATGCCTCAGGTGGTGCTGCAGGGCTGCCTATGCCGGATGCACATGCTACACTCCCTGTACATGTTTGAAAGCAGGTTGTGTCATTTTAGGCGTCCCTGTTACTATATGAGTGAGTCAGAGAGGGGTATCATTCCCAGGGTTCCTACTGAGCCAGTGTATGTGCTATACGTTGCCTCTTTGCCAAGGCCAGGGCATACTGGGCACGCCTCCTTCTGCCTACTGGGGCAGGCTCAGGTTGTTCCTCCTCTGAGTCACGCTCTGCATGTGATGGCCTTGGCAATGTTGGGGGGCTGTTTGTCCCGGCCCAATGCTGGTCCTGCTGCAGCTGTTTTCGCAGAATCATATTATGTAGCATAGCACATACCATGACAATTTGGGTACATGTAGTTGGTGAGTACTGCAAGGCTCCACCAGATGTGTCCAGGCACCGGAACCGTGACTTGAGCAGCCCAAACACATGCTCTATTACATTTTGTGTTTGTGCGTGTGCCTCATTATGGCATTCTTGTTCAGGTGTGTGTGCGTTTCTGATGGGTGTCATCAGCCACGGCTCCAGTGCATATCCAGCATCCCCCATTAAGTGACCATGTGAGATGTCCCCATTGGCAAATGTCTGGTACAGCTGCATCAAATGCCAGATATGGGAATCATGGTAGCTTCCAGGGCAGCCAGCACACACATTCATTATTATGCCCTGGGCATCACACATGACCTGGCAGTTGATGGAGGGGAAGCCCTTGTGGTTAATGTAGGCCCTACCCTGCTCACCGGCTGGTGCTTTGATGCGTATATGCGTGCAGTCTATTGCACCCACTACCTCAGGGTATTCCGCTATTTGCTGGAAGAGACGCATATTGCTGGCCAATACCTCACGGGAATTGGGGAAATATACATGCTCACCGACATGTGCTGACATGGCATCCAGGAACTGGTGCAGTACCCTGGAAGCTGATGCCTGTGCTATCCCCATCATATCACCAGTTGGTCTCTGGAAGGTACCTGTTGCTAGTATTCTTAGGCCAACACATACCTTGGTTTCCACTGGGATGAGTTCCCCTCTGTTGGTTCTGTGTGTGAGGCGTGGCCTGCACAGCTCAACAATTTGCTGCAGGAGGTCTCTGTCCACTCTATAGCACTCCACTATCTCCAGCTCATGTAACCCCTGGTAGGTGACCCTGGCCCTGTACACTCTTCTCCGTCTCCTCACTTTGGGTTGTCTGGCAGCATTTGCATTGTCACCACCCTCAGCAAGTCTCCTATGTCTCCTTATAACAGCTATGGCAGCCCCTAGCATGTTTGGTCTGAGTGCAGCTTTTTCAGTTTTCACTTCTAATAGCTTACTCCTGTCTTGCAGTGTCTCTTGAGAGAAACATACTGCAATGCTGTTTGCAGTGTTTTAAGTGCTGGGCTGGGCTAGTATTCTGCCTGTGTAATTGCCTGCTTCTAATTGTTTTCACCTGCTAGCTCTACCAGTATTCCCTGCTAGCTTCCTACTATTTCTTCTGCTTCCTTTTTTCCTCTCTGTTTCCTCAGGGGGGAGCAGCGCGCATACCAGCAAAAACACGCTCACAGTGGCTACCACATGCGCACACATGCTTACACGGACTAGAATCTGCTTATTCGGGTTAAAACTCGCGCATCCCAGTGCAAACAGGTTTATAGATCTTTACACAGGCTCCTACATGCTTACTCTGCCTTACACGTGCACACTCTGTCTTACTCGCGCCTCCCAGTGTGCACACACGCGCATGCACGCACAGCAAGAAACTTTGGTGTTAGCCACAGTGTACACCTTCCATTTCTTGACTTTCCCATGCTTATCTCTTGACACTCCTCTTTCTATGCTGTGTGACTGACATCTGTCACATACCACTTTGCTCCAATGAGCTTGATTTCTTTCTAACATTCCCCCCTGTGATGTCACCTATCTCCTACTCTGTTACACCCCCTTATCTAACTCTTACACTACATGGAATGTGCTCATTTGCTATGTGACAGAGCGATTCACTATCCTACCACTCATTTACATAGGATTGCCTACTAATGCTTAGTTACATGTCTTACACTCAGCTTCCCCCCTCAGCAACCACTAAACGGTGGCCATGTTGTTTTCGGTCTGCTAGTCCCTGCATTGTAAATCCATGCATTGCATAAAACCCACATTTGTGGATTTCAAACCTTTATTTTTATGTCTTGTATAGCGCAGCCCATTTGCGCGGGGCTGTGCTGCGTTTAAACCTCGCCGATCGCTGAAAAAAAAAATTATTTTATTTCATGTTTGCATCGGGTTACCATGCCAATGGCCACATATTTGGACATTGGCATGCTGCCTGATACATATGCACACTTTATTTGGAGCTGACATGGCTCCATTGTGTTATTTGCAGAAACGTACTCAGTTGTCAACTGAGTACATTTCTGCACCTAACACGACTCTTACACGGGCTGGTTTCAGCTTCGTGGATCGCTAATCTACCTCATTTGCATGCCTTTCAGCTGCAAGTGAGGTAATTAGCATATCCACGCCCTGCCCGTGTAAGAGACGTTTTAGCTGGTCACTTACATGGTATTTCGGGCTGTTCCTGGATCACTATGGCTGCATGGAGTCTTACACGACTCTTAGACTCCGTGCAAGCCATCGTGAATCCTGCCCATGGTTTTGACACATCAAAAATGTGTATGCAGATTATGTAATAATATTCAATGTAAAAGTTAGACAACATGAGCTGCTAAACATATTTCAGTATTATTTTATACTTGCATAGTGTCATTCAAAAATGCTTTTAACTTTTTACATGTGATGAGGAACATGCAAGGAATCGCTCTTTGTGCATCAAGTGGATGCACAGACTGGAGGATCAGCACAGGGAGACAATTGTGTTGTTTACTTTTTCACATTTTGTACCTAGAATAGATCTGATCATTGTTAGAGGCCTGGCTTGTTTTGCATTTCCATGCATACTAATACTAATGCAAGAATACCCATCACGCATCTTTAAGCTAATTGTAATAATCATATAATCCCAGTGATCACCAGTATGAATTTCATAAAAATATGTTCATACATGAGTTAGGAGCAAGCCATACTTGCTGAAGATAATATTGTGAACTGTATGTCACAACCTCGATGACAGTCAGTTATGTGTAACTGCCACAGTGCTGTTGAGATGTTTTTTATGCAAGTTGCTAGTGTTTGTGTAGTAGGTGAATGTTGGGGATGTGGTACTCAGTGACTGCTCTGCTGTGTGTAGCTTTTCTATTCATGTACTAAATGGGTGTTTGCTTTTTTATTGTTCATATTTATTTATTTACTGTTTATTTATTTATTGACATTTGATGACCGGGAATGTCTGACGGGGTCAGAAACCCATTTTCAGTCGAGGCCTGTGGAGAAAAGCTCCAACACTTACTAAATACAAAGGACAGCAGTTAGTAACAGTAATATCAAATATTAGACAAATTCTAGGTTTATATGTAGTTGTAAGTTGTGCACATTAGGATATTTATACAAACATAGCTACAAGCAGAACATATACATATATATATATATATATATATGTATATATATATATATATATATATATATATATATATATTTTTTTTATGGTATATTCAAATAGCTCATCAAATAATTAGTGTTTTTTTGTTTTAGAGTTAGTGATGAAGAATAAAGTTGTTATATAAGTTATTAGGGTTTACTGAGTTAATTGACATAGAAGAAGTAGAAGTGGGTTTTTAGTTATTGTTCCTTTGAGAGATGTGGTGGTTAGTTTCTATTTGTGGGGTGCTATACTATAGGCTGAGGGTTTAGAGGGATGAGCAGAGAAAAATGGAGTTAGTATGGTAGAGTGTTAGAGGGAGTATGAAAGAGAGTGGAGGGAAGAAAGAGAAACCTATAGGAAGGGGGAAGTTAGGAACTAGTTGTTAGGCATGGGCAGGTTCAGGAGTTGTAGACATGTTCTTTTAGTGTAAGTTTGAATTTTATGCAGTTTTCAATACTAATAATATTGTCTGTTCAGTTGTTCCAAATGTTAGATATGGCATAGGAGTAGAGACTCTCACCAGCTCTTTTATTGGGTTTGTGTATGTGAATAAGTTGTCTATTAGCAGATCGGGGGTTCCTGGTGGGTATATATGCTTGTATGGTACATTTTAGGGCTGGACAGTTGTCAGAATGATAAATGTTTTTGTACAAATGAGAGCTGTAAATAATCTAGCTAGTGGGGGAATTCTAGCCAGTTGAGTTCCTTTAGTGCATAACAGTGGTGAGTACGATATGGTAAGCTGGTGGTAAATTTAGCAATTTTATAATAACTGGATTGAAGTCTGGTTTTGTGAGAGGTGTGTAGATTTGTAAAAATGGGAGCAGCATAGAATAAAGAGGGGATCTGGTAGGTATTAGCAAGTACTTTTTTGGTATCTGGGTTTATGTATTTCTTATGTCTGTATAATGTTCCTAGCTTGATTTCAGGTTTTTTTTATTGCATTCAGTATATGCTAATCAAATGTGAGTTTGTTGTCTATGGTGATACCCAAAAGTTTAGCACTAATTACTATTTCAGTTTCAGTTTTCAGTTTTGTTATTGGAGTAGGTTTTGAAATCAGATACGTTATTTTTGCTTGTGAAAAGTGAAAGCTTAGTTTTGTTTGGGTTTAGTAATAATTGTGCATTGGTCAGCCATGATTCTACTGAAGAGAAAGGAGACTATGTTTTTTTGCAGCAGGTCAGACATGTTGCTAGAGGAGGATCTGATTGCTGAATCATCAGCATATTGGATTAGTGTGCTGTGGTGGGAGGCCATGTGTAAGTTGTTTATAAATATATTAAAGAGAAGGGGTCCTAGAGTGGACCCCTGTGGGACACTGGTTTTGTAAGTTTGGTATTGAGAAAGGCAATGTTGACACTACGCATTGTTGTCTATTGGACAAGTAGCTGCTAACCCATTGTTTGGTGGATGATATACATCCTGTTTGTTATAGTCTTGGAAGTAGTTTGTATGTGAGACCATGCCAAATGCCTTTGTCAAGTCTAGTAGTAATACAGATGTGTGTAACCTGGAGTCCCTAGCTTTGTTGACTATGTCTGTGAAAGAGATGAGAGCTGTAGTTGTACTGTGCCCAGGCCTAAAACCATGTTGGGTGGGTGAGAAGAGGTTGTTATGGGTAAGGTGGTTTAGCAGTTGTGTATATATGCATCTTTCTCATAGTTTGGATAGAGGAGAAAGGATAGAGATGGGTCTGTAGTTTGTAATCTCATTTGATTTACCTCCTTTGTGTAGAGGAGTTATGATTAATTTTTTCCCACAGAGTAGGGACATATGATTCCAAAATGAATCAGTTTATAAGTATGCTAACTGGGTATGTGATAGAGTCGGCGTCAGGTTGTAAGTATTCTGATGGCACATCAGTAGAGGATGATGAGCAAGGCTGGAACTTAAGGAGGAGTTTATGGATTGATAAAGTAGGAACAGGTTGTAAAGAGAAATGAGGAATTATGGGATCTTGGTAGTAGGTAGATGAGGTGTTATTTACTGTATTGGTTGTTTGTAGGGGAGGGGAAGTTTGTGACATTGTTGGAATTAGTATTAGAGTTGAAGTCTAAGACTAATGTTGCTATACTGTTGATGAAATGGGTATTAAACATGTTGGCTATTTCGGTAGGAGACTTGTCTAGATTTGTGGACGGTTTCTGCATGGATCCAGTGTTCAAGAGTGAATTGATGGTTTTCCAGAAAGGTTTTGGTCATTTTTATGGTTGGCTATCTGAAGAGAAAAGTATTTTTTTTATCTGCATTCACTAATTTTTTAGCTTTATTATGTAGGTGTCTGTAATTGTACAGGTTGGTTTCATTTTTATTTTTAAGCCAAATTTTTCAAGCTCTGTCTCGAATTTGTAATGTTTGTCTTGTTTTTGTTAGCCAAGGTGCATGATTAGGCTTAGTTCTTTTTGTTCTAAAAGGGGTCAGAAAGTTGAGGGTATCAATGAATGTTTTATTGAAGTAGCTAACAGCTTCATTTAGTGGTAGAGTTTTTAATGGGGACAAATTTAATGATTTTAGTATGTTATTAAACTGGTTTTGATTGAACTTTGTTAGATTTCTAGATATTTTGTAGTTGTGGGTTTTGGGCTTTTGGGTGGTGGTTCTGTAAGTATAGGCTGTTGGATGGTCACTTACAGTATTGCGAAGTGTGTTAGTGTTTGAGTATTTGAGAGGGTTTGAAACAAGAAACCAGTTTAAGGCTGAGGTTAAGTTGTTATTATTTTGGAGTCTAGTAGGGGAGGTAACCAGTTGTGTAAAGCCATGAAGTTGAATACTATTTACTGGTGAATCAGTAATAATTAGGTTTAGCCAGTTGATATTGACATCACCCATGATTACTGTTTCATTGGAAATGTTTTTGGATACCCATGAGAGAAAGTCTTCAAGAATAGGGATGTTTTGTCCTAGAGGAATGTATACTTTTATAATACAAAGTTATTATTGTTTAATGTTACTGTAGCTATGAGTATTTCAGCATTACCAAAAACAGGAATAGGTTTGGAGAATGGTATGACTGTACAACTATTGGGATAGGTTAAGGCTACACCTCCAGCTTTCTTATTGAGTCTATCATTCCTTCATATGCTATAGCCAGGGGGAGGAATTCTGTGTCTTTGATGTGGGGCTTTAACCAAGTTTCAGTCAGAGCTATTAAGTCTGGGGAATATTGTGATAGCCTTGTGTGGAATTCTATTTTATTACAGATGCTGCATATGTTTAGTGTGACTAGCATCATGTGTTTTGAGGATGGTTTGTGCAGTAAGGTAGGGTTTTGAATGGGTCCTGGGTTTGGGTGTATGTCTCCACATTTTTTTAGGTTGTTGGTGGATTCAGGCTGTCAGGCACTTTTGTTAAACATGGGTATTGCTTCTGCATTGTATCCTGTGTTTCATGATAGCTATATACATAGCTATTCTATTCTTCATTTATAATTGTATGTGACATAATCATCAATCAGCATTGCACTGTTTGTAGGGTCATTTGTAGTTATTGCTAATAAGTGAATGTAAAGCACTGATATACTAAGAAGCCTAAAAACCTATATAATTGTATAATTAGTTAATATTGTTATTACCATCATTTTGAATAAAGTGGAAAAAAAGAGAACCAGAAAAAAAAAAATATATATATATATATATATATATATATATATATATATATATATATGATGATGGAAACAAAATATACACTTAAATTTCAAATTATTTAAAATGGTATTTAAAACCAATTTGTAGAAAAAAATAAAATAAAATACAATTAGTCATGTAAACAATGTGGCAATTTTCTAAGTTCCAGTGCACTTTTAATTGAACAGTAGTAGTTTAGTCCAGGCTTTCTAAAAGAGTTCAGCTTTAATTGCCACGAGTTCATGTTTCTCCAGAATATTCGGGGTGTCTCCTTCAAGATCACCCATGTCTATGCGATCCAGGATCTGGAACTTAAAACCTGTGTGTCTTTTATGAAGAGAAAGGTGTTTGGCTAGTGCATTATTTTTACATCAAGAGCGGATATCTGACAGATGACATGAAATCCTTCGCTTGAGTTTATTTACTACTACTGTTTAATTAAAAGTGCACTGGAACTTAAAAAATTGCCACATTGTTTACATGACTAATTGTATTTCATTTTATTTTTTTTCTACAAATTGGTTTTAAATACCATTTTAAATCATTTGAAATTTAAGTGTGTATTTTGTTTCCATCATCATACATATATATTTTTTTTATTTTTATTTTTTTTCTGGTTCTCTTTTTTTTCCACTTTATTCAAAATGATGGTAATAACAATACTAACTAATTATACAATTATATAGTTTTTTAGGGTTCTTGTACACAGACCTGAAGAAGTCTAGAAGGACGAAAGCGATCTTTGTTAACAATAGGTTATGAAAATAGAAACTGATTTTTACATGCGAAATGTATATGTATATATTTATATATAATTTTTGATCGCAAAATGAACTAAAGTTGATATATTTCCAAAACATGTAGTATATTGCCTTGTATAAAATCACAGACTTAATAATCTACTTAATAATTTGGTTAAATAAGATGTACCATTAAAGTACATTAGGGCTATATATTATTATGACAGCTACTAGGTAGGGCAGGACCAGCTCAAATGTCACACTGATGGGGGAAGGGATGTGAATTTAACATGTGTACCAATAACACTTTGTTTTACAGCACAATAAACCACTCCCATGCCTGATAAAAAGTATATATATATTTAGAAAGCTTGTGAGGAAATTATTACTCTATTTTTGTTTTACTTGGATCGCTTGTCTGTGTACTTAATAAAGGATTTTCGACCGGAAACAGACTGCCTGCCTTGCTTGGATTACTTTTGAATACTTAGTAATGCTGTAGAATTATATATTTTCTATTATTACTTTTTGACTTGACGAGTTTACATTCGCTACTTCTATTCTATTGTCTGATCTGATTAATATACAGTGATTAACTAGAAATATAAGGACTGAAAATCTTCCACACAGAGAAGTTTCTTACACTGTTTTGTTTTTAGACCCACTACACTTTAGTGGGTTGTTTTGAGACTTCAGGAATACCACAGAGATTACTTGTGATATACTAAGAAGCAGACACTACTACTGTTTGTATGACATTACCTATGGTTTTAAATGTCACAGGATGTCACTGTGTTTATTATTATCCATTATTTCTATGTTGTTGTGTTGCATTCCAAAGATATGATATTGTGTCAGCCAATAACCATGTTGCCTTGCTCAGCTCATTTGCATATAACTTTTATATTTCGCACTGGATTGCCATATCACTATATCTTCAGTATACAAATATGTTAATTGGTGGCTGTTTACATGACTCATTATTTGCACAGACACCTGGGTTACAGTTATGTGTGATTCCCATATTCACACTCCAACATAAACATGCAAGGCACACATATAAGACACAAAACAGCACTATTCCCTTGAACAGAGTGCTGGTAAATGTCATGAGGCATGTATTAAGTGTTATACATTACAGGTTGCAGTACTTGCTTTATCTTGTTGTTGTCATAGTGGCCTAACAGTATAGCAGTTTTTCTTTTCAATATCAACACAAATCATTGTTGTATGATACAGTGTCATAACATGTTTGTTTTCATATATTATGGTGTCTAAGTGTGCTGGCTGTGTGCATGCTTATTATGCATAAAGATGGCTGATAGACAACATTTCTGGTAATGGCAGGATTTCTACAGATAACCTGTCTTGCATGCCATGGCATAGCCTGGAGTAATCTGCTCATGTGCTGTGATGGATATAGTGGCTCTGACATGGGCCTCTATTGAAATGATCCATAAATATAGATAACAGGACATAGGGAATGTGTCATGTGCATTTGCATGAATATCCATCTGTTAGCAGCAATTATTTTTATTATACTCCTTCACATTCCTTTTAGGTTGTATCATCTGAGAATGTGGTTTTAATGACACCTGCAATGTATAGTGATATACCTTTCTTCTCATATGCACATATCATGTTGAAGGCATAGTAGTTAAAGAATGTTACATTTTTGATGTGCACATCAGTTTGTATTTAACGATAGTCATATTTTTCACAAGAATGTGAGGCTTGATAGACATGTAGTTTTTATTGCTATGGTTTAGATTCATGATCTACTGTACATCACATGTGGTGGTACACTTGACTATGACATACCTTATTGTAATGTGTCATACTAAATATTTTCTACCTTTGCATTGTGTTACAGTGGGTATGTTATGTACTCAAATAGCTACAGAAGAGCATGGGACCCATGGATGCTCACCAATCAGACACCAGTGAAGATTGCATGCTAGACCACTGCCCAAGTCTTCAGATGACAATGATGACTATGATGGAGACAATGATGGTGACGGGGAAGAACCTGGGCCAGCATGTGCCATGATCCCTGCTGCACTCCAGATGACATGTCACCTAGTGCCACCACAATACACTATTAATGATCAAATCCAGGAGATGATGACTGATGTCTTTAGGGCACAGATGAAGGACATGATGGGGAAATTTCTTTCAGGATATGGCATCAGCTATGTGGAACTCATTCAGGGAAATAGCCTGGGAGATCATTTACAATGCTCATCCTCATCATGCTTGGCTCTCAGGACTGTATGTATTGTCTGTGCGATCCACTTATGTATAGCTTCCAGCATGGTGTTTGCCATATAAGTGATTGTACTGTATAGGCACACTTGTGCATGCATAGCATTTTGCTGCCACGCTTATGTGATACATAGCAAATGTACACTGCAGATATTGTATGACATTTTGCATTATATTGCAATGTGCACACAAGACAGATTAATACATTAGACATGCAGTCATCATGCTAATGTCCATGAGTTTTGCACTTGATGCATACATTGCTCTATGTGGGCAGGCATGGTACTCAGTATGTGTGTGCATGAATGTGCATATGCCTAGTCATGCAGTGCAACATATTTTTGTTATGGCCAATGCACTGTGGCCTTGTATGTCAGTTATACATTTTGCAGTTAACATGCTGTTACTGATGAAAGATTTCCACTGTATACATGTATGGGATTGACAGCAACTCAAAAACTACATTTTGTCCATAATACACGAATAACTCAGTGGGATGAGTATGATTTGTGAGTCACCGTGTCATGTCTGTTCAACAGTGGGACATGTCCTTTCCCTGTGCTTTGTATGATACCTGTGTTGTCACACTAGCATTCTGGCTTTGTGTGTGGCATGTACTGGCAATGATGGTGCCATGTTTTATCATATAGCTGTATCTTCTATATATGACCAGATCTACTTTACAGAATGCATAGACTGCCACTGTACTGTTTATTTATACACCTTGGTGATGCTGATTTATATAATAACAATAAAGTATGCCTTCTTTTGCCGATGTTAAATTTCTGCATGCACTCTTTATTCACGTACATATATTTTGGAAAAAGGTGTACATTATTATGTCCCTTATGGAAAGAGGTAGCTTATAATTGCCTGGCTCTCAACATTCCACATGGATACAAGACATCATTATTATTTCCAGAAAATTTGACTAGGCTTGTTAAGGCCCCTTGGGTCTTTAGCCTAGTAACAGCCTATGGGTATATGAATCTATATGCACCGATTTATGTATATGTAGCTACACATATTCTGATCATAGAGAAACACCATTGTACCTTGAGCCTGTGAGCAGTCAGTGGCTTAATGTTAATGTTAATGTGCTGTAATGTTGTTTACAGGACTGTCTTTTGCGCAGTTATACCCATGGTCAGTGATATATTATTGTAGGTGTTTATTTCACATGCTGTACATTGGCATGACAATATATTTGTACATGTGATATCAGTTCTTATCTGTTTACCATGTGACTTGCTATTAGATGATTGCACAATACTGTTTGCATGATTTCTAGATGGCCATTTTTCTTGCCAATGGCAATGCAGTCTGTCCATGTGAAATACATTGGCCATTCACTTCAGTGTGGCTTGGATTGACTTCACACAAACACATTTTGTCTGATACTATGACCAAACTCACAAACACCTTTCGTTTAATGGGTAGGGATAAAGGCTAGAATCAGGAAATATAGAGCTTTACAATTACTTATTTATTTATTGCTAGCCTGTTCTGTAAGGAGCGTATGACAGATCAGTATCTGAGACTTATTAATAAACACTGTCTTTATAATGAGCTCATATTTCTGTTTTAGCTAAATCCGCTCGTTGCATAGTTATGTTCTTGTACATTCAGTAGCTCACTGATTTATTTAATTGTGAGTGGAGTTTATGAATGAAGGCATTGGGTGGGGATTTATGATGTAATTAATTGTGCATCACTTTCCTGTGATAGGGAAGTGAATAACATGTGATTTCCAAAGGATATTTTAAATGAAATGTTTGTTTTATTCTTTTTGTTGTCTGAAGATGTTTGGTCATAGTATCAGATGAAAAGTGTTTGTGAAAGTAAAAACAGCTTAACTTTTTTCGTGGAAGTCTTGCTCTTGCACCTCGGTCGGCTTTGGTTTTATTTGGTTTTATTTGCTTGGATTGACTTCAGCGTCATCATATGAGGTGTACACGTGCATTTGCAATGCATCCCTTTACATAGTGTTGTCCTGCTTTATCATTTGTCTTCTTAGCTTTGGTGGCATGTCCTCCCTGCTGTGGGCCCCAGTTGTCCACCCCCTTTCCCTATTTGTAAGTATGGCACATATGCATAGTATATGTTTATCATCTATTTTCATATGGTTGTTTTGTTAGAAGGTCAACTTGTACCAACCCTATGACCATTATACAGATGCAGGACATTTGCACACAAGTTGCTGGCTATTGCTGGCATTACATCCTTGTTCATAGGTTCATAAGTTCATAGGTCTGTACTAGGCTAACAGCCCTGGAGCCTATATGAGCCTAGCCCAAGAAGATTCCCTGGCATCATGCCACCCAAAGTTAGTTCCCAGTGCCCCTGTCAAGAAAGGCCACTGAAGTGATCCCTGGGGTGAACTTCCTATTGCCCATCCACTCCTCAAGATTTCTGTTCAAGAGGGGCAGTGAAGTGCTCTGCTTGACATGAATGGGAAGTTTGTTCCAGAGTATGGGAAGTCTCTGGGTTAGGATCCTGTCCCTCCAGCATGTTCTGTTTACTGTGGTGAAGAGGTTTAGGTCCCTGAAGCGTGTGGCATGGAAGGATTGGGATTTCTTTAGGTGTAACATATCTAGCAGCAAACACTGTCTTTATAATGAGGATTTATTTAATTGTGAGTGGAGTTTATGAATGAAGGCATTGGGTGGGGATTTATGATGTAATTAATTGTGCATCACTTTCCTGTGATAGGGAAGTGAATAACATGTGATTTCCAAAGGATATTTTAAATGAAATGTTTGTTTTATTCTTTTTGTTGTCTGAAGATGTTTGGTCATAGTATCAGATGAAAAGTCAGACATGGCTTTGTAGGTCAAGCAGAGATTGCCTCTAAGTAGGCAGTAAGAGACAGAGTATAGTTGGAGTTTTTTGAGTCTGTCCATATAGGGCATGTGTCCAAGGCCTAAAATCCTCTTAGTGAGGTATTTTTGTGGCCTTTCCAGTTGTTGTAGGTGTCTAATGAGGTACATACCAAATGAGACATTGTATTCTATAACAGGTCTAATGAGGGATGAGTAGAGAGGGATTATAACCTCTTTCTTCCTGGATGAGAAACCTTTTGTAATGAGATGTGCCATATAGAAGGACTTTCTGACTACAGTGACAATGTGGTTATCAAAGGAGAGGTTGCTGTCAACCTTTCGTCCCCAGGTCTCTCATCACACCTTCAGTGTTTAGTGGACTACCGCCTATGTGGTAGTTCATGGGCACTGAATTTTTCCCAAAGGGAATGACAATGCACTTTGTGGCATTGAACTTAATGCCATGGTTCTGGCATGGGTCATTGGTGTCAGTGAGGGCTTTTTGTAGAATGTCTACTTCAGTTGGAGAATCAATAATGGTTCCCAGTTTGCAATCATCTGTGAACTTGGTCAGCCAGAGTCCCTTTGTGTTGGCTTTGAGCTTCATAGAAGTAGATGCCAAACAGGAGACGACCTAGACTGATCCCTGTGGGACACCACTTGTAACTGGTCGGTAGTCAGATTTGAAGTCTGCTACTTTCACAGTGTGGGTTCTATCAGTGAGCCAGTTGCCAACCCATCTTATGACATAGGGATTTATGCCTAGTTTAGTGAGTCTATCTATGATTCCTGAGTGAGGGATGGTGTCAAAGGCCTTGGCAAGATCTAGGTAGGCTGTGTGAACCACCTTGCCCTCATCATCCACAGCTCTGGTGACAGACTCGAAGAAGTCTATCAGGTTGAACAGGCATGATCTACCTTTCATAAACTCAAACTGCATGGGGTCCAGAGTTTGGAGATTCCCTATGTCCTTATTTATAAGGTCCTCAATGATGCACTCCATAGTCTTACATATCAGACTTGTCAGACTAATGGGGAAGTAGTTCCCAGGGTCTGTATTCACTCCCCCTTTGTGGAGTTGGATGACCATAGCAGTGCGCCATTTGGTAGGAACAAAGCCTGAAATGAGGCAGTGATTGAACAGGGTACTCAGGTGTGGTGCCAGTTCACTTTGTAATTCATGTAGAACACAGCCAGGAATATTATCAGATCCCATGGAAGCTGTATTCTTGGCTTTGGATAGTGCGTTTTTTACCTGTGTATCTGTAATAATGGGGACTTGACATTCCTCAGGTATTGTGATAGAACCTTTAGGAGGTGAAAGTGGGGTAAAGTTCGCACTGAACCTGTTGGCCAATATGTTGGCAATATCAGCTGGTTCTGTAAATGTATTGCCATTGTGCTGTAACTCAGAGCAGATCTGAGTATTGCCATTTAGATTCTTGACATAACTATAGAATGCCTTGTGGTTGTTTTTAGAATCTGCACCAATTTTGTTTTCATAGCTAGCTTTAGAGGATTTGATGATGGATCTCAGTTTTTTGCTGAGGCTAACAAGGGGGGTTTTCCAGTCTTGGGAATTCACCCTTTTCTGCAACAGTTTTTTCCTTCTGTTGCAGTTTGTTTATGGTGGGGAACTACCAGATTGGGTTCCTTCTTTTGGAGGAGAGCATCTTGGTTCTGTTTGGTATGGCCCATTTCATGCACTTGTGTATGTACTCATATAGTGCATTGGTGTATGATTCGTCAGTCATGCACCTATTTTCCATTTGCATGGGTGTCATGAAGTTAGCCACCTATGTTTTTAGAAGCCCAAAATTGGTTTTGGAGAAGTTTTTACGGTGGTTTCCTTTAGGGGTGTGAGGGTGGGATGTGGATATCCATGCTAATTAGCTTGTGGTCAGATCTGACCAGGGAGGAGTTGATTACTGGTGAAGAGCAACAGTTACCCATGTTAGTAATGACCAGGTCGAGGATGTTTCTACCCCTGGTGGGGGTAAGAATTAATTGGTCCAGGGCGTTGGAATTAATAAATTCCAGAAAATGTTGAGTAAGTGTGTTGTTACATGAGTAATTGTCCCAGTTAATGGAAGGGTAGTTAAAGTCTCCCAGTATAAGGGTATTGGGTTGTACCCTAATATTTTTCTGTCTGTTTAAGAATGTGGATTGGGAGTCTTGGAACATGGTGGGGGATCTATAGCAGGCTACTACCTGGATTACAGTTTTACCCAGTGATAGTTGTACCTGGAGTATCTCTGATGCGTTATGTTTGACTACTAGTCTGAAGGTATGCATATCCTTTATGAATATGGAGACACCACCACCTTTAGTGCTTCAGTTCAGATTTAAGAGCCGAAAAGTGTGGTATGAATTATAGCCTGGTAGTAATGGGGTGCTCTCTGGAGCCTTGAACCAGGTCACGGTCACTGCACAGATGTCGATGTTCTCCATTTTAAGGAGTGCTTCGAGCAAGTGCATTTTGAGATTTAGACTTCTAGCATTGAGTAGCATAACCCTCAGATTTTGTTTGCTTGTAGCTGTTATGATGGTAATTTTGTCTTCAGGACATTGTCTAAAAAAGGCACTAAGGGGTGGCAAGAGCCTTGGCCAGTATCTGGAATCCCTGTGGTGACAGGTGTAGGCCATCTCTGGCAAAGCATTGAGGTCTGTCGATCATGTCATCCCAGGCAGGCAGATACTGGATCCCCTTAGAATGACACCAGAAACTTAGCTAATTGTTGAAGTCAATCATTTTCTGCTTGTACTGTTGTATCATTCTGGGTGACGGTAGGATGCTGCTCAGGGCTAGGGTCATACCTGCCTGAGCTACAAGATCCAAGAGCTCCTCTATGTCTCCTTTCATGTAGTCCAGGGAGGTATGTCTCAGGTCATTCACACCAACATGGACAATGACAGAGTCATATTTGTACCTGTTGTGGAGTGACCTAAGTGCGTGCATTATGTGGCTGATCCTGGCAACCGACAGGCAGCTGACCATAACTTTCTCCTTATTCAACCTAGTGAGTGGGACATCAGTGTGCCTTACTATTGCGTCACCTATGACTAGTGTATTCATCAAGTTGTTTTGCCTTATGGGCTCTGGTTGAGTGGCACACTATTTATGTGAGCTATGTGTCTCATGGTTTGTGCTGGGATGTGGTGGTTGTTTGCATTTCTGCCTCAGAGGTCTCAGTTGTTTGGGCAGATTTTTATTGAGAGCCTCTGCAAAAGTAAGTGTGTGTTTTGTGTTACTATGTGAGGGTTGTATGTAAGTTCTGGAAGGCTATGTGTTAAATGTGGTGTGGTGCAGGTGTTAACCTTCTTCTCCTCTTGACTAGCTAATCCAGTCTTGGCTGGAGAGTGCTTGACTTCCAATTTGGCTATATATGTGCATCTCTCACAAGTCATAGTGTTAGGAGGTAAGAGGAGAGGGTTGTCTGTGTACACGAGGCAGTTGCTACATTGCCTCAGGATGCCCAAGTTCACCAGGTTGACAGGAGAAAGCACAGGGAACTGACCTTTAGACGTGCTTGGATATGAGCTCAATATATTAAGGAAAAATGTCACTCCAAGTGTCTGAGTCTGTACAGAGCACTGCCAAACACTTGAGGGGAAATTAATACACAGACCCTGAAAATTTAAGGATGAAGTATATTAAGGCAGATATTCTGAAGTTAGGAAGAAATCAAGCAGTACTTATTGAAAACAAAGAATTAGCTTGTCAAGAATGATGAAAAGAGAGGAGGTGCATAAATGGCTACTGCCTAGCTACTACTAGTGCTAGTATCACCACAGCTTCACTCTGTTGGCATACAATACTCCTTTTCTTCTTTTCTCACCAGAAGAAAAATGTTAGCACCAGTCCCAAGAAGAGAAGCAGGCCACAGCCTGTTTGGTGATCCACAGTCTTGTTCCAGATGTTGCAAAGTTCTTCAGGCTTGTAGACTTTTTCTGGTAGATGCCTCAAATAGCAACCAGACCAATCAGGTACGCTAAGCACAGACACTCACTATCCATCCAGAAAGAGTCAGGAATCAATGCATTCTGCTTCTACTCTCACCAGGATCAGAATATAAGCACAGATTCCAAGATGTCACCTATAAAGCAGTTATTAAGCTTTCTGGTGATCAGCAGTCTCCAGGAAATAATGTAACTGCACTCCTTCTCTCATCAGGAGAAAACAGAAGCACTAATCCCAAGATGACTACTGAAAGGCAGAATGTGGGCTCTCCAATAACTGGTGGTCTTGCAATAGATTCTTAAAAGTAAGATGAAAAAAATGGTTTATCCTAAACACTGCAGTGTGCACTAGAGGAGTTAGATGTGAAAGTAGGTAACTTAAGTTTTACCTGTCTAAAAAGTTCTTGTTATACTTGAGTATTTCACATTACCCAATGAAATTTGTTGTACTTCATGTGTACAACTTGGTAGTTGCTATATAGCATTAATCATAGATATTATTACATGTCATTGCTGTGTGTATATATATACTGACATTGTTTTCTGTTAGTTTTCTGTTAGGCCAGTGAAGATCATACATATATACATCTACACCTTTGTGTTGCCACTGACATGTCATATGTCGGTGACATATTAATTCCATTACACATATGTTTGGGTTCTGTCAAAGTACTTAAGTAGCAGCCATTTTGTTCCTGTGCTTGGTTGCTAGCCTCTCATGTGCCAAGTGACAGGTTCCATTCTGTCTTCTGTTGGTAGTCTCCAGAATTTCAAGGGCTGCATTTGCTCATCTGTGCTGTTGCTTGGCTTACACTTGCACTGCTGACAGACTATTTGGGTATTGGATTCAATATGCAATATGTACTGTGATCCCTATTTATTACCCTACACCAAGCAACTTTCAGTGGTCGTACACATCTAAATATGATGCCACACAGTTTGCAAAATGTCATAATGTATTATTGTAGAGGTACATATGTAGTTCTAAATTTTACAATGGCTGATATGCATCACCTCCCTGTTTGCCAACTTTCCATTGCCCATGCTGTACAATGTGCTGTCTGTGGACCTTACTTTTCCTGTTTATTTCCAACCATCATAGGTTCATAGGTTCATAGGTTCATACTAGGCTATCTGCCCGAGGGGCATTACAAGCTAAGCCTTCCATGGTTTGTGCTCGCCACCCCTTTAGTATGTATGGGAACTATACCCATTATTTTTGCTGTGCCTCTGTCAAGTGACACTGAGGTGTATCCTGGGGTATATCTATCTCTCCTCCCCATTGGTCAAGATTTCTTCTTCTTGAACAAGGCCAGGGTGTGCTCTGCCTCACATATACGGGGATTTTATTCCAGCATGGGGGGAGTCCAGGGTGAGTGATCTCTGTCCTCCAGCCGTCCTGTGTAATAACCGTGTCAGTTTGCAGTCCTCCCGCCCTTGTGGTTCCAGAGGATTGAGGATTTTTGCATATCAAACTCATCTCATCAAATCTGGGTTTGACATATGTTTGGTTGTATGTTAGGCTGGCGTAAAGCAACTAGAATGAGCTGGAAGTCTTGGAATGGGAGCTGGACAGACATCCAGTCGAGACCCTTTATCCTTGGTGAGGAACTTTTTTGTCCTCCAGCTGCTGCGTTCTGTGGCCTGCTCAGCTGCTATCTCGATCAGGTCATCATGGGGCATCATTGGGGGCATGAGTGCTGAATCATTGGTCCTTTGGAGACTATTATGAGAGATGAGATACCTCCCTTGATCTAGATGGGAATCCCTTTTAGATAAGGTGTGGCTACTTTTACTTTTCCCTAATGACCTTTAGCTACATGACTGGATGGTCCCTCAGTCCCTGTCCAACCTATGGGTCCCAGTGATCCACACCCTGGTCTTCTGTGCTCCGATTGGATTTTTCCCTATTTTGTAGCTAAACATTTAACCATGTTTTTGGCATTATGCTCTCTGCACCAGTTATCCATTTCTGTATGGATTTCTGTGAAGGATTCTCCATTTCTGTAGAGACCCTTCTATTTGATATCTGTCAGATCATCTGCTCTACTATCAGCCCTTTGTCTCAGTCTGTTCTACTGTGTTGTCCAGTGCTTGTAGATTAAACAAGACTTGTCAAAAGGTAAAGTAGATGCCAAACACCACTTTGAGTCACCTGAGAGCCCTGCTGCGCCAGCAACATGGCGGCCAGGCTTTCTGACCACATGGTTTCAGCAACTCCACAGCCCTGTAACATCTGTCGCATCAGCCAGTTAACATTTAAGCTGATGATTTTTATGGGTTGTATCAAGGTCGGATGAGTTCGAAATGATACCAGTGCAGAAGGTGAGCTGTATGGACACTAGATGTCATTAAGGCTGTATGGACTTAGAAGGTGAGATCATGGCTGATTTGACCAGTTTGACAGGATGCCCAAGACAAAAAGGCAAATGTCTGCTAGCGGCAGGTCAAACTCCTATGTCTTCAAAGTCAAATTCCCTATGTCTTTGTTTTACTTAGGGTCAGTATGGTCGGTAATTTGGCTTTGCAGTGAAGGCTTGGGTCTTTGATGTGCGGTAATTTCCAGAGTGTCCCACACGAGGCACCGCCTTTCCACAGGTAGCACCACAGAGGCAGTCATTCCCAGCTGGTGGGGTACACAGAGGAGTAGAGTTTATGATTAAACACAGCACCCTGGCTGGCCAGGTTTAATGCCTCCATTTTTTTAAGTGGGAGATGTTGCCAGGCTTGCACGGTCAGGGAGATTGGATGTGTTTGAGGGGTTTGGAGAGAGCAGTTCTCACTTGGGTGTTGGAGGATGTTTGGGGGGGTCTGTAGCTTCAGCTAGATTGTTCTCCTTTTCTGAGGGTTCTGTAAGTTGCACTCTGTTTATCATGAGTATGTTTAGCAATGTAAAGCTTCTCTGTAATCTTCACATCATTTTTGGAACTAGTTCCTGGGCATATAATAGGGTTTCTTTTTGTCTTTTGCTATTTTATTAATTTTACAGGATTTTAATTGCTTTTTGGGTCTTTTACTATTTTATCTTAGTTTTTTCACTTTTTTGATTTTAGAGTTTGTTTAGTTTTCTATATAGTGATCTTGTAGTAGTCTTACCTTTTAAGGTTTTGCTTGTTTGCTGGGGGCTGCTCACCAGTGTTCTTGCTGTTTGTTGGGATAGCCTTAGTTTGCAGACTGGGCAGAGGCTACTGTAAGGCCTGAAAGAGTGCTTGTTTTGCTTAGGATTCAGTGATCATACAGTCCTGCAGTTGCTTTGACACGCATTTGTAAAGTGATTCAGCTTGTGTCTTGAGTGAGTTGTTTTCGGCTTTCAGAGGGGTGCCTGTCTGTGGTCTTTTTTATTTCAGGTGGGGGTGGTTGTGATCATTCCAGCCCAGTGAGTTCTTTGATGAGATCAACCTTTTTTTCCCCATGTTCGGGATGTGGGGAGGTCAGTGGGACCTCCAGGCAGTGATAGATGTGATCTAGTCACTTGGTGGGGTATGGACTTCCCGGTGTTTCCCGGAACTTTTTATGCAATTGATGTCACCTAGTATAATGTTGACTTTCTCCTCTTGTATCCCCCTCACTCTATCAGGAAGGCCATGAAGTCACTCTGTTTGATCAGGAACTTTGATGCTGCTATGTTATGGCTTGCAGTGAGTTTTCCCAGTCTATGCACTGGGTTTGAGGAGAGTCACCTAGTATGATGGTGTTTGGTGATACATTTATCCCCTCTAGCCACCTGGGAGGGCTCCTTAGGGTTCCTGAGTTTGAATTTCTTGTAGCCGCATGATAAGAGTGATTTGAGCAGTTGGCCTATGGTTAATTCATCTTTGGATGGTCTTGATGCATCGTCGCAGAATAGTGCATCTTGAATTATGAAGCTTGTTGATGAACCTTGTTACCCCCCACAGACATGGGGGTTATCCAGTTTTGGGGCTTGGAGCGATTCCTGCCAAGAGGAGATTAGGCTTCTTGCTGGGCAGCATTTGCTTCTTAGTTTTTCCTTTTTGTTCTGTCCTGTGGTAGGTTTAGAATTTGAGCCTTGCCTAAAAAGGGTCAGCCGTGCATTTTGAGATTTAGACTTCTGGCATTGAGCAGCAGTACCCTTAGCGTTTCCCTTTTTGTGACAGGCAGCTGGTAGGTTTGGGTCATTGGCCTTGCCTGAGGCACTATGGGAGTGCTTTGGCCTTTGCCAGTTTCGGAATCCCAGGGTCAAGCATCATGTTATCTGGGCTGTGGAATCAGAAAACTTCTCAGATAAGGTTCCCAGGTAGTAGGATACTGGCCCCAGGGCTACATACACCAGAGTTTAAAGCCAATTGTCATTTGTACAGTTCAATTATCTCTGTATTTGCATCATTCTTGGTGAAGGTAGCCCGACACTCAGTGAGCCGGTCCTTTGCAGGCTCAGAGACCTGAGCGTGGACGCCAGTGTGTCTTGCTGGCTGAGTTCACCAAGTGCGTTGTGTGATTACGTCCTTTGAGGTGGACAATGGCTGGACTGCTATTTGTACTGACTGGGTGTGTCTGCTGTGTGCTTGCGTGTGGTGGCAGTGATGTTTTGTTGGTCGCTGGTGACAGGCTGTCTCGCCGGTCCTCAGTTCTGTGGCGTGTTGTCAGTGTGGGTGTGTGGTGGTTTATGTGATGAGGTTGGTATCCTTCATGAGATGTTTATTGTAAGGGTGGTTGACTGTGTTTATGTTGTCTCTTGTTAGGAGTGCTATGGAGAGGGTGAGATATGTAAATTGAGGTGGTGGATGTTTGGTGCTGGTTTTGCTTGGTGGCCTCTGCTCCTTTTAGTAACCAGTTCAGTCAGGCCCATGAGTATGTCTTAGTTGTTTTATGTTTGCACCATTGAGAGCAGTGTTGTACTACTTGCTGAGAGGTAGACCTATAGTGTGTGACAAAAACTTTAAAAGACATAGATGGGGGTTCCTGTTGAGCTAGAGCTCAGCCTCAGTTTAACAGTATAGTTGACTGTATTTATGTTTGTGGAAGGAAAAACTTTAAAAGAGATATGGGGTTTAACGTATAGAGAAAATGGGGGTTTGCCTTTTTGGGGTGCTATTTATAAGAGTGCCGAATGTTAGTAACCCTCTGACATAGTCAGAAGTACTACAAAAACATAGAGGAAATTGCACTTGTGAGAGAGTAGAAATGGGGGTTTTGGTATGGGTGCTATTCAGTAAGAGTAAATTATCAAAGGATAGAGTACTTAAACAGCAAGATTAGGTTTAACAGATGAGATAAAGTCTAGCAGAGTCAAGTAACTGATGGATTAACAATTAATTTAAATGCTATTAGTAGGGATTCAAAAGGAAAAGTTAGAAATTACTCCAAAATAGTGTGCATATTTATTTACTTTTATGAAATACTGTAGGATGGCCAATAAATTTAAATAATTGAAGGGTTTGGCATTTAACTAGTTTTAAAAAATCATCATGTCTTGTGATAGTTGTTGTATGTGCATACCTGCTGCTTTTCTCTTTTCCTCATCTTTCCCTGTCTTTTCCTTTCCTTCTATTCTTCAAAAAACAAAAAGAATGGGGCCTATTCCCACCAGAAAAAAAAAATGCCCATGCCCCACTGACTGACTCACAGATTTTCCTATTCCAGCATACCAATCACATGTCCCTCTTCTTCACCCATACCCCAGCTCTGCTTTTCTATCTTTGTATTTCCTTGGGTTTGCACATTACCTGTGTTTCCCACACATGTCCCACACCCACTGTTAGCTACTGTAAGCTCTGGTGAAGTGGCTGCAATTGGCCTTCACCATTATTACATCTTTTTATTAGAAAGTTGTAACCTGTAACTTCCAGCAATTGTATTTTATTAGTACTTGATGTACAGTGATATCCATCATTGTCTCTGGCCTTAATGGAGAGATTGCTGAAGATATGTATTACTTTCAAATGTCATGCAGTTTGCATTGGGATAGTATAATTTCCGTAGCTTTGTTAATGCACATCCAGCGTTATGAGACCATTTTCATGAATTACGTAGTGGCTGTGACTGCTAGTGAGTGTGCCGATGGAGCTGTTCAGTTCTGTTATGCACTGACATATTATAAGTTCACTGAGGCATATCTGCATATTACAGGTTTATCCACAACTTTTGCACTGATATGGGGTAAATATGTTGGATTCCACGAATTTTATGGAATCCGGACCTTACTCCTAATGCTATAGCTACTGTATCATTACTATATACACATATATGCTACACTTTCATAGGCTGGCCAGGCAATAGTCTTGTCATATCCTTTTGCTCATAATTTCCTACATGAGGTAGAACCTATGTCCATTTATTCCCCTGTGACAGCAGAAAATACCTGATGCTCCAATTGATGACAGACACAGCCATTTGAATGTGTATACATAAGCCCCTTTAATATGTACTTGTGTTTCAGAGAAGCTTAAGGGTATACTTACAATGGCAGTGGTCAAGGGAGTAGTCATTCACCTGTTTTCACAATGTATTCTCAATGTCATGATCCCACTTTAAGATGCTTAATACCTCTATCTGTGACAGCTCCTAAGCAGGAAAACAGCCAAATTTCACCGTCTGAAATGATGCAAAGAGGCTAAAGTCAAATTATTCCCCCTTCTTTTCAGGGGCAGCTCTTGAATTGCCCAGACTGTTGTGCAATTCTGAGTCATAAGAGGTGCAAAGTTCTACACTTCCTTGTCATGGAGATGGCTAGAACCTGAGCATTAATGCCAGTAGAAATAAACCAGTGCAGTTTGTTAAATCCTTAATATAATGTAGGATAGTGTTGTATGGTTGCTTTAAATGTGCTAGTTTAGAAGAGTCATTTAACATACTGGCAGGTTGTCCCTTTAAGGATACTAACGCTAATGATTGGCAGTAGGTTTTCATGAATGCTGAGGTGCCAGCTCAATGTCCAACCTTCAACAAAGGCATGCCCATTTATGCATGTCTTTCAAACGTCACCCAACCGCGGGGAGGACATGCAGACTCCACACAGAAGGCACTCCCCGCACTCCAGCCGAGAATCGAACTTGAGAACTTCGTGCTGTGAGGCAACAACGCTACCTAGCAATACAAAAGTATAAGCAAAGTTGAAAACAGTAAAATAGTTCAAAAAGTGTAAAACAATCAACAAGTGCTTACAATCGACTGCTAATCATTAGCGGACTGGAGATCCGCTGTGGCGACCCCTAACAGGGAAAAGCCGAAAGACAAACAACAACAACAACAACAACAATTGCTATGTAGTCTACTGTACTACAGTCCTTATTTAAAGGTTTTGTAACCTACTTTATGTATGCTGTTTAATTATTGTAACTTCTTTCGGGAGCTTTTCTCCCTGGGTCTCTGCTGAAAACAGGATTCTCGCCCTACCAGACACTACCCGGTTATTAAATGTAAATAAAAGTCTTTCGGCTTTTCCCAGTTAGGGGGCGCCACACCGGATCTCCAGTCCGCTAATAATTAGCAGTCGATTTTTATGATGTCAAGTCGCCAGCCTGGCACCCAACCTTCAGACAAGGCACACCCACACACACAAGCACCTACCTGCATGTCTTTTAGCATTCTGTTACTCATGGGAAAGTTATCAAATTTAAATAAATAAATACACTAATCTGTTGCTAACCCGCTAGCATTAGATACCATGAGGAAGTGTAGCAATTGCCTCATGCTGACTGATAAAATATCTTTGTTGCCCAACTCTAAGTCTACTTGTGAGATGTATCAACACTTATTTAAACTTAAAACACACTTTTCTCATCATATGATGGTCAGAGCTGACCATACTTCACCTTTTTGCCATAGTACATTACATTACACACTACATTAGTTCCACATATGGCTGAATTACTAATAAAATCACTTCATAAACCTCTAATCCTAATCGCTACAGGGATTTCTCCAGGTTCAAACATCTATCACTACCTGATAACCTAAGGAGATATAAAAACTTTTCACCCAATGGGGGCCTCATGTCAAATGTCACAAGTTATTCCACTGATTTCTACCTTAAACTAAACTGCACCATGGATCTGCAACAAAAACTGTGTCGCTTTAAGAAACATGCATCTATGGCAGAACCCTTGTACCGGCAAACTGTAAAATAAAATTACAAAAAAAAAAATAAATAAAGACCCCGTGATATAAACTCAAAGCACCCTATGACAGAGGTAATGTCAAAAAGATATTCAATGAACTTAGGCATAACATCAACATCTGCAAAACCATGGGGAAATTAAGTATTACCACTTCATAACATAACTCTAAAACCTTTTTTATTTATGTCAGAAATCTTAAGAAAAAAATTGGGAGTGCAAAGGATGAGAAAGAGAAATTTTCAAGTGAGTTGGATGAAGTGGTGGTGAGTGTACCCAAGGGTGAGAGACTGGTGATTGGAGTGGATTTCAATGGGCATGTTGGTGAAGGGAACAGAGGGGATGAGGAAGAGATGGGCAGGTATGGTGTTAAGGAGAGGAATGTAGAAGGCCAGATGGTAGTGGATTTTGCAAAAAGAATGGACATGGCTGTTTTGAATACATATTTTAAGAAGAGGGAGGACCATAGGGTGATGTACCAGAGTGGAGGAAAATGCACACAGTTGGATTATATCCTATGCAGGAGGGCCAGTCTGAAGGAGATTTAAGACTGTAAAGTAGTGTCAGGGGAAAGTGTAGTTAGGCAGCATAGAATGGTGGTCTATAGGATGATGCTGGTGATCAAAAAGAGGAGGACAAGTGTGAGAGCAGTACCAATGATCAAATGGTGGAAGTTGAAATAGGGTGATTGTGAGGTGGCGTTCAGGGAAGAATTGAAACAGGCACTTTGGGGCAGTAAAGAGTTGCTGAATAGCTGGGTAACTACAGCAGAGATGGTAAGGGGGACAGCTAGAAAGATGCTTGGTGTAACATCTGGACAGAGGAAGGAGGACAGGGAGACATTGTGGTGGAATGAGGATGTACAGGAGAGTATACAGAGGAAGTGGCTGGCAAAGAAGAAGTAGGATTGTCAAAGAGATGAAGAAAGTAGACAAGAGTACAAGGAGATGAGGAGCATGGCAAAAAGAGATGTGGCAAAGGCTAAGGATAAGGCATATGGAGAGTTGTATGAGAGATTGGACACTAAAGAGGGAGAAAAGGACCTGCATCAACTGGCTAGACAGAGGGACTGAGCTGGGAAAGATGTGCAGCAGGTAAGGGTGATAAAGGATAGTGAGGGAAATGTACTCAAAAGTCAGGAGAGTGTCTTGAGCAGATGGAAAGAGTACTTTGGGAGGCTGATGAACAAAGAGAATGAGAGAGAGAGAGAAAGTTGGATGATGTGAGGATAGTGAATCAGGAAGTGAAACAGATTAGCAAGGAGGAAGTAAAGACAGCTATGAAGAGGATGAAGAATGGAAAGGCTGTTGGTCCAGATGACATACCAGTGGAAGCATGGAGGTGCTTAGGAGAAATGGCAGTGGAGTTTTTAACCAGATTTTTAATGATATCTTGGAAAGTCAGAGGATGCCTGAGCAGTGGAGAAAAGGTGTTTTGGTACCTAGTTTTAAGAATAAGGGTGAAGTGCAGAGCTGTAGTAAATACAAAGGGATAAAACTGATCAGTCACAGCTTGATGTTATGGGAAAGAGTAGTGGAAGCTGGGATAAGAAGGGAAGTAATGATTAGTGATCAGCAGTATGGTTTCATTCTGGGAAAGACCACTACAGATGCGATGTTTGCTCTGAGAGTGTTGATGGAGAAATATAGAGAAGGTCAGAAGGAGTTGCATTGTGTCTTTGTGGACTTGGAGAACTCATATGATAGGGTGCCTAGAGAGGGGTTGTGGAATTGTATGAGGAAGTCGGGAATGGCAGAGAAGTATGTAAGAGTGGTACAGGATATGTACGAGGGTAGTATGACAGTGGTGAGGTCTGCAGTGGGAGTGACAGATGCATTTAAGGTGGAGGTGGAATTACATTAAGGATCAGCTCTGAGACCTTTTTTATTTGCAATGGTGATGGAAAGGTTGATAGATGAGATCAAATAGGAGGCCCCATGGACTATGATGTTTGCAGATGACATTGGGATCTGTAGTGAGAGTAGGGACCAGGTTGAGGAGACCCTGGAGAGGTGGAGATATGCTCTAGATAAGAGATGAATGAAGGTCAGCAGGACTAAGACAGAATATATGTGTGAGAATGAGAGGGAGGCAAGAGGAATGGTGAGGATGCAGGGAGTAGAGTTGGTGAAGGTGGATGAGTTTAAGTACTTGGGATCAACAGTTCAGTGTAATGGTGAATGTGGAAGAGAGGTGACGAAGAGAGTACAGGCAGGGTGGAATGGGTGGAGAAGAGTGTCAGAAGTGATTTGTGACAGACAGTACCAGTAAGAGTGAAAGGGAAGGTCTACAAGATGATAGTGAGACCAGCTATGTTGTATGGGTGGAGACAGCGGCATTGACAAAAAGACAGGAGTCAGAGCTGAAAGTGGCAGAAAAAAAGATATTAAGATTTGCACTGGGTGTGACAAGGATGGACAGGATTAGGAATTAGTATATTAGAGGGTCAGCTCACGTTGGACAGTTTGGCGACAAAGTCAGAGAGGTGAAATTGCATTGGTTTGGGCATGTGCTGAGGAGGGATGCTGGATATATTGGGAAAAGGATGCTAAGGATGGAGCTGCCAGGTAAGATGAAAAGAGGAAGGCCTAAGATAAGGTATATGGATGTCGTGAGAGAGGACATGCTGGTGGTTGGTGTGACAGAGCAAGATGCAGAGGACAGGAAGAAATGGAAACAGATGATCAACTGTGGTGACTCCTAATGGGAACAGCCGAAAGAGAAGAAGACTCAGCACTGCACTGTGTTGGCCTAATATGGTATCACTTACTCAGATCTGAATGACATTGTTAACATATTATCAAATAAATTTAGTTCAAACTTCTCCCCTTTGTCACCTTCCTGTTCATCCCTTCACTCTATTCACTCGGTTCCATAAACTGTATTTACTCCAGAACAAGATTAAAAGTTCTCTTCCAAAGCAAAAAAAAAAAAAAACAGTAGCCTTAATGGTCCAGACAGCATGCCAGCCTGTATCTTCATTAACAAAAAATACTGTCTGAGATTTCTTTAGTCTTAGCTCTCCACTAGGTATGGAGTGGAGGACAGCTCTTATGGTATCCCTCCAGAAGAGTGGCCCTACAACCAACCTGAAGAAGTATAGTTCAATTAGTCTTA
This sequence comes from Protopterus annectens, assembly GCF_019279795.1. NCBI lineage: Eukaryota > Metazoa > Chordata > Ceratodontiformes > Protopteridae > Protopterus > Protopterus annectens. The sequence continues at coordinate 1,841,227,130 of NC_056733.1, read as the reverse complement.
CTATCTTCACTTGGAAACTAAGGTCATTTGTCATTATGAATCTCGGAAACAATTATATTAGCAGCTTAGAAGTTCTAGGTCCTAACTAATCTGTCTTTGTTAGAAGCAGACTGACAACTTGAATTTAACTAAGGTCTTTGATACCATTCCACAATCTGACATTGTTGGTAAATTGACCCAATTAAATTTTAACCCTCACATAATGCAGATAACAAACTGGCCCACAGACAGGACCACTCAGTCACAGAGGTTGTTATACTCCCTTTAAAAAATAAAGGTCATCAGTGGTATAGCACACAAATCTGCTTTAAGACCTCTCCTCTTCAGAATTTATTTTGCTAATGTTGAAGACATTGAGCAACTCTGGCTGACTAAGTTTGCTGATCACTGCAATCTTTGAATAGTCATCAACTTTCCAAATGGCGTTCATATCCTCCAAAATGCCCTAGCCCATGAAAAATCCTGCTGTCAGGACCATGGTCATAAGCCCAGAATAAATAAATGTAATATTTATCTCTTTAGGAAGCAAGAATGTCACTATGCCTTACTCATAAATGATACTATTGCAAAACAAATGCTCTCATAAGAGATTTTGGCACATTAATGAAAGTGAACTATCTTTTAACAAAAATGTATTAACTGTTACTAGGAAATCTTTTTGTCCGTAGCTCCAGTAGTAACCAAAGGCATATCCTCTGGATTCAAGGAAGTTATTGTCCCTCTCCACTCATCCTTTATTAGACAGATGATAGAATATAATGCCTCAGTGACATTTCACTTTTCAGGCATATTGCCCAACTAGAAAAAAGCACAATGATTCAAAGATGGCTGCTGTTCTGTGAACACTGCTGAACTGCAGCTCTACATTTAACCTGAGGAAATCAAAACCCTGAGTGGATACTATAACGTTTTTAACATCAAAACTTCGATAAACTTATTCTAACTACACTTATTTATCCTGGATTGAGAAGAAAAACCAGAAAAAAGGAATATATTTCACTGGATTACAACAGATTAGCTAGCTCTGCAGAGAGGAATACACAAAGGAACCGTGTGCTTTTTATATTTCAACTTTTTGTGTTCCAATAAGATGTCAAAAGAAGACAAAAGCATGGATATAACTACGACTAAAACAAAATTATCGGAATTGCAATCACCAGAAAAAGATGTGACTACTAAACGACAAAAAATTACTAAAGCACAGGAACAACAGAAACTAGGGACTAAAACTAAAGCTGATCAAGCTTTAAATATGGAGGATATCAAAACTGCACTTCTGCCTATACAAGAAGCTTTAAAAGAACTGACTTGTCAAATACAATCATTTGGAATTTCATGTACTCAGTTGCTGGAAAGAATGGATAAGATGGAAGCTCGAATTTCTGATACTGAGGACAAATTAGTTTTACTGGGAAAAAAAACTAATCTGCATGATGTGGATATACAGGCTATACAAAGTAAGCTTACAGACCTAGAAGCAAGATCCAGGAGAAACAATATCATTGTCAGAGGGATTCCTGAATCCATTCAGTATAATGAACTAATTCCATCCATATTACAAATATTTGCAGTGCTTTTAAATGATTCTTATAGTGTGAAACAAATCATCGTGGAAAGAGCACACAGAGCTTTGAGAGAGGTACAAGCATCTAATTTTCCTAGAACTGTGTATGTTAAACTGCTTAATTATCAAGATGTAAATAGAATACTTATTACTGCAAAACAAGGTGGAGGCTATATTATGTGGAAAAACAATAAAATATCTCTGACACAGGATTTACCTATACAGATCAGACAGGCTAGACAGTCTCTGTCTCCTTACTGCAAATTTCTTATTGACAAACAAATTAAGTTTCAAATGAAATATTATAATATGCTTATATTTACAGTGGATGGGGTTAAACATTCTGTTTCCACCAAAAATGAGGCAAGAAATCTGTTTCTTAAAATTTTCAAGGCTTTACCTGCATCAGAGGCTTGAATTGAACTTTTGCTGGGACTGGCATGTTGCTGAGGCTAGATTCATTGTTTACTGTGCTTCGAGGACTGGGTAATCCTTTGTTTGCATTTGTGAAGCTTTAGGCCTTTTCCTGAGCAATAAAACTGTTTGTTTTTCCTTATCTTGATCTCCTGCACTTGTTTCCTGAAATTTTATGGCTTCTAAGATCTGTTTTTGACAAGGAGGAAGACAGGAAGTGCTTAAAATTCTGTCGAGGGTGCAGATTTCATTGTGGCACTTCCGGGAGTCCATCTGCAAAAGCGGTCCGCCATCGCGAGCATTTCACAGGACTTCCTGGTTTGGAAAACTGAAGAGAACTGTTTTAAACACTCTCTTGTTTATTTAACATTAAATAACACTGTTCTATAGTAATTTAAGCACATAGGAACTTGTTAGGAACTTCATTTATTAACTTTTAGTCAACATTTTGTAGTTATATTATTTAGAGAGGGTGCAGGGATTTAGCAATGTTTATTTAACCTGTCAGCATAGTTTTTAATGTTTTGTGTTATTTTTATTATTTTATTTAGTTAGAAGCTTGCTTTATTATGAAACTAATATAAGGTGAATGTATAACAAAGGATATTAACAATTTGCTGTCTATTTGCTTTAATATAAGGTTATATATTAGTATGTATTTTTTTTTAATGCATGTGGTTTATGTATAGATAGCTAATCCAATTACTAAAAGTGCATTATTTTTTTTTACTTTATTCTTTTTACATGTACTGTACTGTTGCATTTTTAATTTGATTTCTTTAAATAGTAATTAACCAAAGAGATGTAGTTTATGGCAATGTTTGTTAGGGAATGTTTAGTTTAGGCTTTGTCGTAGTGAAGTTAGGTTTTATAGGTCTTAATTGTGATACATGTGTGAAATTTTACATTGTGGTGTTTTTATATCTGCTTTTTCTTTTAAACCCTTTGTCATTCTATATTATACAGGACCTATACATCTCCTGGTCCGGGGTTAGAGTGGGTATGCACTGGTTGTGGACGGGATATAAGGATTGCTTCCAGATTATGTATGGCTTTGAATTTACTGTTTTTTTTGTTTTTTCTATGCTCTCTCTCCAAAACTTTCATTTTACAGTGAATCTTTGAAATGTGGGAAGTAGATTTATATAGCTTCAAATTGGTTAGACCCATCTAAAACTTCATGGCAGAACTTTAGAGTTTTAGCAAAAAAACATATATTGGCTCATAAATTACTATTAAACCCACAAAATAAAAATGTTAATAATCCAAAAATTTGGGAACAGATTTTTAATATTATACTAGCATAGTATTTTCAACTTGGAAATATTAATAATTATTTATGTGTGTGGAGAGAATTTAGTACTCAACTGTCTATTACTTGCATTTACTCTTATGCTTTTTTATATTTAAATGTATTACATGGAAGCATTCTTGTAAATATTGTATATAGAGTGTGGTTATTAGTGATATTAGTTAATGTTTGATTTGCGAATATATGTTATTTTTGTTCTTACTTGTGTTTGAAAATAATATAACAATAAAGATTTATTATGGAAAAAAAAAGAAAAAAGCACAATGCTTCCTCACCAAGATAATTTTCATTATGAGCTTCCTAAGCTAGACATAGCATGTAAAGGCCTTATCATTCTATTATGTCTCTTCTCCAGCTTCTACAGACTCTTATGTGTTGACCTCTGCTTAGCTTTTAAGGCTGCAAATGACCCTCTCCTACATGGTCTTCTACATGTTTGCAAAACAGGCAGTACCACCAATACTTACTCTACAGATTAACTCTACATCTTAGTATTAGCAGGACCTTTTGTAGTGTAGATAATACTCTGCCTGAGATTGCCTTACCTGTAGAATATAATACTCCTTTATATCAAACAAGGTAGTTTCGTTATTCTTCCAAAATTCAACTGGGATAAATACAGGGAGATTCATAAATTCACCCCTGGTTTAGCTCCTCAAACTCATATGGATAGCGGAAACAAGTAGTTGGAATTGCAGTGACAATGCTCCTACTGGTCAACTTTAATGATAGCCTAGCAACACATATGAACCTACAATAATTAACAAGCAGGTCATATGGGTAGTTGAAGTTTTGATGGAGCATGGAGATATGAGCACAACATGAAATACAGACACATCCATATTTATCTAAAATGATTAAGGCAAGACTGAAACAAGATTGGCAACAGTAGCAAAGAGGTTAGGACAATGTTTTGCTTTTTGTGATCATTATCTTAACAACTGAGAGTGCCAGTGTAATACTGACTCTTGCCATAAACAAAACTGTGTCAGTGTCAGTCACATGCCACTTTCATAACTATATTTATAATACCAATGACATATGACCAGCGATCTACCAAAACTTCTAATAGTCTGCAGCTTCCTCCACTTTTTTCCAAATAAATTGCTATTTTAAACAAGTTCATTTTTTAAATTGACCATGTTTTGTTATTTTAATGCAAACCTTTCAAGTGGCAGTAATATTACCAGGTCACATGGAAAGTGAGGAACCCAGGAATATGTGGGGTTAAGTCTCTGGAATAATGTTTGCACTGAGTTTGCATGATTGGTAGTATAGCTAGGGTTTTGAGAAAGAAGCAGTCTCCCACATACTAGGTGTTAGGTTGCATGATCAGGAGGTGCAGATTGATTATTAGTGCAGTACCAGTATTCATTTGTGTAAATGCCAGTACAGAAATGGATTTTAGGACTGCTTTTCAGTAATACTGAAGTGCATCAGTGCTCCAAGTCTGGTATACGTTATAGCAAGGGGGTTGCTACAGTTTTAAAATAAGAAGTCCTCAATTTGAAACTGAGGGGCAGGGTGTAGAAATGGGACTTGGTTGACATTTTTTTTTCTTGTTCCAGTTGAGGGAAGCCAGATCAATGAATGGCACTGGGTGCCAGATGAACCAGTTATGGTTCTGTCTTATTTAGTATATGGACAATGCCAATCCGGTCCAAGTAGGATGGGCCATTTTTAATAAATCCTGAGAAAGGCTGAGTGTTATTCTTTAGCTTTGTAACAGAGCTTATTTAGCTTGTAGCCCCTAATGTAACTAATATTCTGAATATTATTGATTTTGTTAGTAATACTAAATTTGTTACTTTGTAAAGAAGATTGTGGTAGCCCTTCAGTTCTGACATTTGCTCAGATTCAGATTTTACCCTAAATTCTCATTCAGGCTATATTTATAATCCTTTGTTATACTTTCTCTGTGAAAGTATTTTACATACACACAGATCAACGTTAGTGTGGCATATAAGCTTACTTGAGACCATGGCTTAGATTACAGTTGACATTTATTTGGGAGAGGGGAATGGAAAGTGTCAAGGTCCTCAGGCTACATTTGTTGCTATTTACATTACTTTATTCTTTGCTGACTGGGTTGTTTTGTTTAGGTCAGTGTGATCTTTTCAGGGGAGACCCACAGTAGTATTTATACTGTCTAGGGGACATTTGGCACTCCCCTACTCCTTTTTCAATTATTAGTGTGGAATCTTTTACATCTGCCTGAAATTCCAGCAACTCAGGCATGTATGACCTCAGTTTTGCATCACCTCCAAAGGACAACATACTCAGGAGTACATTACTGCAGTATTAGCATTACATACCTCATGTGAGAATAAAACCCAGAGCCTTCTGATCTTCTAGCAATAAAAGTCAACATGTTATCTTTTGAGCCACTGACTCTGTAGCCATAACATAAGGCAACAAATAATTAAAAAAAATGTCCCTTTATTATTGATAATACTTGATGGTAATTATACATTGGGGAGGACATTCCTGCCTTACTTCAGACATGTGATAATCCTGTAAGAAGCTCTCTAGAAGTTATTCCCTTTACTATAATGCTAGTACGTACTTTTCATTCAGTAAGGATGCAGACATACCTCTCTGATACAGTATGATTTTTGATATCTGCACTACAAAGATCCCCACTGACAACCCGGTTATTCAGCTTGGGTTGTAATTGACTAGTGCATTGTATATGGAGGAACCTTGGGCCTACACATGGACATATAATGATACAATGTGTTAAAAGTAAACATGCTTATTGTTAAGTTACTATTTTACCATTTATCTTACAGCTAGAAATGTCATCTGTGATGCAGTACAGAATTAACTGTTTAATACAAATACAAGTATTCTTCAGAATTATCCAACCAATACAAGGAATGGAATCTGTAAAACTGCAATTCCAACATCCATAATGCATTTCTTTTCTACAATTCCTTTAAAATTAAAACTTAGCTTTGAATTTAGTGCCCTTTATGCTTAAAAGCAGATGACTAGGATGAGTCATGGCTTGCAAGGTAGGTTTGGTTAAGGCTGTATCATCTAAATATTTCAATCCAGTTGGAAATGTGCAGGTATACATGTATCAAAAATGCCAAAGAAATGAAATGGAATAGAAGAATAAATGCTTTGCGTTTGTATGGGAAGTATAAATAAACAATGGATATTTTCATGAAAGCACCTATACACATGAGCTCTGCAATAATGTAATCAGTCTAAGCATGCTGTAGCAGATGAGAAACACAGTGCTGGATTTTGATTTATTGTGCTTACAAGCCAGCTTCAATGGTATGCCAGAAACAAGTTCCCTTTATTTATCAGATACAGTCTGTAGTTGGCTACCAGACAATGTGCTCTCACTATGCCTAATTGTCTGCATTTCATGAAACCTATTTTATTTTAGAATTTCTGTGCTTGTTATAACTACTCTGATGGTGGTTATCATAAGTGACTTTAAAGGGTGAGATTTAAAAATAAGAGGTGAGAGACTCTATAATATTACTTTTTACAGGCTAACTCTAATGAGTATGAGCACCTCCATTACACACATTCCTATCGCATTGTCTGCTAAGTATCCAGTATTAAATAAATGACACCCCAATCTACTATTCACCCTGATTACAGTCATTTACTGGAATAGTCTTAACTAGGGAACATAAGGCTTATTAATTATCACTCATGCAGTTTCTAAAAGGACTTCTGGCAAACATTTAAGACTGAAATTAAACTCCTTTTCATTAACTTTAACTATCCACTGACTTAAAAATGGGGTTATCTCCTGTAAATGTATTGAAATCAGTAAGAATTTGGAGAAACTAAAACAAGCCAGTGTCCAAACATAGAGCAATTAATAAAAGGGATATAACCATGATTAGTTGCTCTGATGTGCACATCTAAGTGTACTGTGGTGATGGAGGGAATTTATGTAAAAAAATAATGCAGAGTACTCCATTTTTATAAACCAAAAAAAAAAAAAAAAAACTGGTTGGTATATCAAAAAAGCAAAACAAACCTGTGTGTTGTTAAAGGTGGTCCACATAAACAACATAAATGGTAGATAGGAACTCGGATGTACCACCACAGTAAACAAATATTTAAAAATACATAGAGTCCTTTAATAACTTTAAAATGAACAAGAATAGAACACAGAGTCCCAGGATAAAATACTGTTTTTGATAAAGAAATAGGATAGGTACTTTTGGCCTTCACCTTCTTCAGATCCTTGAATGGCATACATAATTTCCTAGCATAAAAAATAGTTGTAACCAATCACTTATTTGTTTGTAGTCAACACCTCCTTGCTTAACAGATTATGTCTTCTTATTGCTCAACCTGTCCTTGAACAGGTTGAGAAAAGCCCTTTCCTTTCTCACCAATCAGAAGCTTACATCAACCTTTCAAAATAATTTTTAATGGCACTATCCTATTCAGTCCCAGTGGACAATTGCCTCTTAAGTCCTTAATCCAACGGGCTTCTACTGTTTCTGTTATACATTATAGAGCATCACCTCTTTTATTTTCTTTTACTGATTCTAATGTCATGAAAATAAAAGAATGACTTGTTAAACCCATAACATGATTAGCTAAAGCATTAGTTTTCACACAACCGCTTATATCCTGAATATGATGAAGAATCCTTTCTTTAAAACGGCTGTTCATCTTACCAATATAGAATGAATAACAAAGTCTACAGGTTGCTATATAGACAATGTTTTTATTGTTGCAATCAGCATAGCCTGCATAATGTAAATCCTTATTCATAACCAGATGATGAAAAAGGTTACTAGTGTTTATAAACAGGCATGCCTTACATTTGCCACATTTATAAGTACAATTTCTCTTTTAGCATGTCTTTTTAAGTTGTTTTTATTTTTAAAAATAAATTGGGAACATCTCCCACTGTATTCCTGAGATTATCATCTATCGTAAGGACTGATCAATATTTCCTGATGACCTCACATATTTGTGAGGTACCTGTACTAAAAGTCAAGGTGCATCCAAGATGCTTATCACCAGATGTCCATTATTCCTTATATTTGAATTTTTTTTCTTTTTCTTAGAATAATAGGGATAACCTTTCCCTTTTCTTAATTCTTCAGTCTTTCCAGGGTCTATCTTGATGTCTGTACAGCTATAGCCTCTACAAAGAAAATTATCAACCAACTTCTCATGTTCCTGTGCAAAAGTCTCATCTTTCGTACATAGTCTTGATATTCTAAGAAATTGGTTGTCCACAATATTCAAAAAAACATGCCTAGGGTGCATGCTACTTTTGTGTAGTAAGTGTTTTTTCCATGTATTTTTACTGTAAAGGCAGGTATCAATACCTATTATTGGGTCTAAATATAGCTTTACATCCAAAAATTCAGTTACTATATTCAAGGTCTGTACCTCAAACTCCAACAATGCCATAGTGGTATTCAAATACTCAACAGACTCTAGAACAAAGTTGCTCATTATCTGCCCACATAAGGAATATATCATCCACAAAACAGCCATAAAAAATTAAATTTTTATTCCATGGATTGGAACTGCTTAGAATGTGGTCCAACTCCCATTGAGCCAATACCAAGTTTGAATAACTATTAGCACAGGGAGTACCCATTGCTACTCCCCATCATTGCCAATAGAAACTGTTGCCATATACAAACATATTATGATCCAAGACCAGATCTAAACGCATACAAATCTGCTGGCTATTAACCAGATCAGAACGAGTCCTTATTGCTTCTATCCCAAAATCGTTGACTATCAACGTGAATAGACTACATATATCCATGGTGACTATTAGAACACCTGTATAGTCTTTTTGGGTGCTTGTCCTATTTCTTTATCAAGAAATGGCATTTCATCCTGGATTTTTGACAGGAGAAACCACAAAAATCAAAACACCATGAATGTGAAATATAACAACACTCCTGTCAGTCTATCAGTCTGCTGGTCTGTATGTTTGCTTTTGCATGCAGCAGAAAACTGCCAGTAAGGAAGGCATTTTATGTTGCTGACTCTAATTCTACTAAATGATGTTGCTGTCTCAACCTAGCAGATAATTATTTGCTTATAGTCCAGCAGCAGAAGGGGAGCGAGGGAAAGAATATCTATGGCATATGACATGTTCCTAGTCTAGACATACTGTGTAAGGAGCTCATTTCAAATTGTCTCTGCATGCTAGAGTGTATTTCCATTATGTGTGCTAGAACTAACCTTTTGTGGAATTCTCTAGAAGGTACAGATCTTGAAGTACTCTGTCCTTGCCTTCAACCTTGTTTCTAATTCTACCATGTTGAGTATTCATGTTTGCATTTGAGACTGTGCTACACTATCTCCACCTCTCATAAAATTACAAGAAATACATATATTGTCAAAGAAAAGGCTCATTATTCAACAAGTCCTAAAACAACAGTGTAAAAAAGATGTGTGAGTAAAGCAACTGGCATAGGGCAGTGACTTGCACTTAGCTGGGAATCTTATGCTGCGTGATTTTGGAACTAGAGTTAACGTTTTTTACTTTTCTCTGTAAATGGGACCAAAGTGACGGAGTGAATGCTGGTCACATAACCTTTTGATATGAGCTATAATTGACAAGAGCTATTAAATATATTGCTTTTGATGATGGGGTCTGAAAGCAGGGTACACCGATGAATTCCTAAGGATAATATTGCTCAACATTTGGCATTAAGTGCTGACCACTAGTTTGTATGCAATGTTCTCATTCACTCTGTTCTCCTTTATGCTTGGGAGATGGGTTCTGCATTTAGATTATCAGGTCAGACTGTACATGGAGAGGGCTGTGAACATTTACTGAAGCCCTGCATTATCTCTTCTTAAGAATTCCCTGGGTTACCTTTCAAAAAATGCATCTTAGTAACCAAGTGAGTACCATTTTTACAACCACTGGTAATCTGCACTTTATATTTATACAATAAAGTACTGCTCCATGCTCACAGTATACTGCATTTTATCACCCCTTTATGCAACTCAATAACTGATTTACGGATTATGTAGACCTTTGTGAACAGCAAAATCTGTGTTTCCATACACAGCTGGTGGTTTGTGCTTTTGGTTGATGATACAATGGTGCACAATGTTCTTCAGTGCACAAATACTGCATTGATTGGATAAGTAATGCATATTGCCATGATTGCTATGAATTAATACTGCATACCTCTCAACCTCTCAGCACAAGAAGCTTAAAATAATTAGGGAAGAAAGACCCCCAAAATAGGGACAGATTTTAAATATTGCTCTTATAAAGTTAGAAAGTTGATAGAACTATAGGATTTGAGTTAGCATGCATTTTCTGAAGGATATAGGTTCATAGGTTCATAGGTTGGTTCTAGGCTATCAGCCCTAGGGCTATAAACTCTGAAACTCTCGTATATATATTGAATTCAGTCCTCTGTAATTTGCATGAAAACCGCAAATTTTATGAGGAACAAACTAAAAATATCAGTCAAAAATTTAGACAGTTGAGTGGTATGTAATATTGACAATTACTGTTCAAAAATAAAGTCCAAACAGGAAAACCTCACCAAAGGCAACCGCTCACAGCAAATAGCAACACAAGTCCATGGAGAGGAAAAGGTGAGTCAGACTTTTGCTAGGCAGAAGAAATTTAGACAGGGCAGATTGAACCCATGGTTTAAATCAAGGGAATCAGATGAATTCACAAATCTAAATAGGAAGTCACAGAACAAAGGTCCAAGGCTTATGTTGACTTATAGTAACAATGTACATGGGGTTTGTCATATAATCAGAAGTAATTTGGAAGATACTAGCCTCTGATGAGAAAATGAGTGCAATTGCTGGGACCATGCCATCTTTTGGCTTTAGGAGAAACAGAAATCTAAAAGACTTGTTAAGCAATGAAGGTAGAGATGTCCATAGACATATAGTGACAAGTAAGGGGACCAGACCGTGTGGTTCCTGTAAGGCTTGTTGCTATATTAATTCAGATACTGAGTTTATCCACCCCAGCACTGGAAAAAAATATCATTTTGCTGTGAGTGCCAATTGTAGATCTATGAATGTCATATATTTAGCCACATGTCAATCCTGCAACTGTTACTATATAGGAAAGACCAATTGCATGTTAAAAACTAGAATTTTGAATCACCTATCAGCCATTAAGCTGAAAAAGGAGCATAATGCTCTTTTTAGGCATGCATCAGAATTTGCAGGTCACAGTTTTAAATGTATGGTTATCAGGCTAATATCCAAAGGGAACAGAGGGGGCGATATCGTAAATAAGACTGAGTGTGAAGAAACTAGGTGGATTATAGAATTAACAGCACATAGATTTCCTGAGGTCATTCCTGTTAAGCCCACCCTGAAGAAAAGGCGGACTCAGTATTGAACATTGATTGGCTGTGAAGGGTTTTAAATGATTTCCTGTACCTGTAATTTATTGTCTGAAGAAGGGTAATAACCCAGAAGCGCTTACCATTCTTGGATTTTATTTACTGCTTTTATTTTTGTACTTGCTGCCCTGTATCAGTGATGAATAAATACTTCGTCATACTGGTGGCAGCTGCTTTTTATGGACTTGTGTTAATGTTCAAAAATAAAATATATTCACTTTTTCATAAATATGATATGTCCTTGGATGCAGTCTTCATGTATGAAAAACTGTTAATAACTGTATTAACTAATAGTGAAATATAATACCAGCTATCTTAAAACATTTAGAAAATTATGGTCAGGTGACTGGTTCAAGTAAAACAGTTTTGTGCAAGTGCACAAATACACAAACTGCTGATAGATCAAAGAAAACCAATAATTTGACTAAACTGGAGTCACCATATTAAATAATATTTAAACAATTATATCAGTATTCAACAAACAGTTATTGGATATCAAGGAAATGATATTGGTAACACAGTGTGACTATAGAGGGGCAAATGTAAATATATATGATAAAGAGATCCATTTTCTTAAAAAGAAGTTTTATACATTGGCTGTCCTAGAGAAAAAATGCATTGAACATTGTTAAGGAAACTGATAATTTAAACATAATTCCAACTTGAGAAGAATACAATGTGTATTGGTGATGAAAGAAATAAAATCTTCCTTAACATATGCAACAGCTGGAATGCCCACAGTGCTTCCTTACAGGAGAATTCAGGGTGCAATCACATTGTTCTATATGGATCCCCTTAAATCCCTATCCCTATAGTCTGTCTCCTATAGGTCACTGAGATGTGATCTATTCCTGCCATACAATGCATCCTTGGATCCAGCTCTGATGGACCTTTTGCACATCCACAAAACAAACCACATTAGAACCACTAGATTCTAGGATTTAAGTTTTGTTTGTGACATAAATAAGACATTTTGGCGAGACAAATATGTGTCTCCAGGGATCCCTATTCTCTGGTGCAGGGTCTCCATTCATGTGAAGCAGAGTCCATCCCTAACACTATTTAAGAATAGTTTTGGCCAATGGATGGGAAAGCAGAGATTCACCCTGGGACTGGCCTCATATCACTGACAAATGCAGACAGTTATGTCCAAACTAACATACCCCCCCCTCAATAATGTCTAGAAACTTCCTAACTAATAAACACCTGTGATACATAAGGATGCCACTGGGTTGGATTGCATGGCTAGGCTTATAAAGATCTTTGGCCTAGTATATAATTATGAACTATGAACCCATGAACTATGAGCTTGGTTGCAATGACACATTTGCTGAGAAAAATGTGGCAGCTTTAAGGCAAATAGACAGAGAATGACTAGCCACTAGTATGTCCTGGAGAACATTGGCTTTTAATAGTTTTTCTTCTTCATGTATGTTGATTACTACAGTCTTCATATTTGTGTTTAAGCAATTGGGATTCAAGCTCTGCATCCTGCTTCAAATAATGAATACAGTATCTTAATATCATGTTGGAAAAAATATTCAGTTTCCCTTCAAATTCTAAGAATTTTCCCATGATGACTTACTCCCAGATCCCCTAATGATGAAAGCTGTAAACATTAGGTTTAAAACTGGGTACTTTGAATAGTTACACCATGCTCTTATGCACCATTAGTAATGGCATAAACAGATAAGGTAAATCCCTATGAGGGTTAAAGAATTCCAGTTCTTTGAATAGGGGAGATTACTATTAGCATTCTAGGAATCATCCAAATGCACCCATTTTCTCTCATTACATTTCAATTTTTTATTGGGTTTTCTGTTAGGACCAGGCTCTCTAGTAAAAGTATGTTTGTATTCCAGTAAGAATTTATAAGTGAATGACTCCACCTGCTTTAATAATACTCTAATAGCTTTTTCTGTCTTACTTCATATAGGAAGGGAAAAATCAAGAAGTTGGGTTCCTCTGCTTGTATTTGGGCCATTTGAGATGAGTTCATTTAGTAGGAGAGAGGAAAAAGTATACAGAAGCATTTGTAAGTTTCTGTTGCTTAGAAATCTCTTTTCCAGATGAGCAAACATAAACATTGTCCTTTCATGCTTTGGTTACTGCAGATGCAATTGCGGAAATGATAAATCTTAAAAAGGGCCTGGTCTTGTAGAAAGATACAAGAAAAAAGAGGGATCAGTTTAATGACTGCACAGAATGAATTGGGAGGAATTTTGAGCATTAATTTATTCCCCAAAAAGCTAGCAGAATTATAGTGTGCCTTTCCTTGGGAGACTGCATAATATAAAACACTACGGAGGAGTTGAGAAGGCAAGATTGATGATATTATCAGAGATTGGTGGTCTCTGCTCAGGTGAGAGCACAAAAACAAAAGATAAATGAAATATTACTGAAAATTTTTCTCCACACGGATGAAGTCCCCTCATACTCCCATGTGGGAAGCTCATATAGTTAGTGCCAGTAGTGTGACAAGTAGCACTCCCACAGTTGGTGCTGAAAATTATGAGTTCTATTCCCACACCAAGTAGATGGACTACTGACATCACAGTGCAGCATAAGAGGGCTTTTGTAGTCTTGAGTTTGTTGCCCTTCAGATGAAATGTTAAACCAAGGCCTCATCTGTTTGAATTGCTAGCTTTGGTAAAAGATCCCACAACACCTGTCAAAAAGAATACTGAAAGTTCCATGATATCAGGGTGAATTTCCCCTAGTAGTGCAAATGCCATCTTGGATTTCTTCTGAAAAGTCGCCATTAGTCTAGTGGAACGAACACGGTGTAAAAAGATAAATAAAAATGATTAAACCAGGACAAAATGGGTTTTATTGGTTTTTATTCATCCTTTTGTTGAGTTCCCTGAATGAAAACGGTCAATCCTAGTTGTCCCATTAGTGAAAGACTAACTATGGAAGGAGAAAACAGTATGCTGAATAAGAAAAATCTGTGGATTTTCAAGCAATGAGGTAATGGGCTGACTAGGCAGGCAAGGCAGAGCCTATATGCTGTCATTATAATGTAAATATGTTTCCTTGTGCTGGTTATCCTTTCACAGAGTTTTATCTAAAAGTACTTATTAACAACACATATTGCAGAAATGAATTAATTTTCATTATTGCCAGTTAGGATTAAAAAGTATATTAAATGTTTAGAACAACCTACATTAAAATGTACATAATAGCATGAACATTTTACCTAGACTAATGTATATATTCATGACATCACAGGCAATAATACATAATAAATTCTTCAAACAAATTCATACCTTCTTAGCAAAATTTATATGGGAACCCAACAAAAACATAATCTCCTATCCAAAATTAACACTCCCCAAAAGCAAAGGAGGACTAAATCTACCAGATTTTAAAATGTACTACTTGATCATTAACACTAGCAGAATATTAAGAATAACTGAACATAGCCCATCAATGGAAAATTGGTCTCCTCTTTGGATGACAATCTATTATAGATATATTAAAGCTCTAGGTTTCAATCCCAAAGCACTTCCATTCCTGAAGCAGAAAGAAATACAAACTTATAACATTATAGAACCCTTAAAACATTCTATCAACTTAGCGCAAAAACTCTTTCAATTCTTGAATCTTCGACAAGCCATGACAATACTGCAACCCCTTCATAAAAACCCAAATTTAAAATAAACAATAAGATGCTGGACTTAGTCCCTTTTCCCAGACTGAAAGATAAAACAATCCAATATATTTATTCTTACCATAACTGTTCAATACAAGAAATGAGGACCAACTTAAACCTCCCTAAATCACACATAATAATCCTAAAACAAATCAAAGAACTGTGTTCCAGTTACCTAAAAAATGCTACTATGACCAATAGTGACATAGAAACTTGTAGCAGGTTTTGGAAAACTATTATCACAACAAACTAATTCATATAAAATGATAAATGAAATCAAATACCAGAAAGACCTCATCTTCTCTTACTACTGGAGAAAAATTAAATCATCCATAGATTATCAGCAAATAAGCCAGGCAATCAATCTAACACGGAAAATTATACCCCCTCAAAAAGTTAGCATACACTCAGTTCATGATCAATAATAATGCTTATTTTACACCTGCAATCCTACACAAATTTAACAAATCCAAATCACCTTTCTGTCCACACTGTAAGGACCAGATAGTTGACTTAATCCATGTATTTTGGAGTTGTAAAAGTGTCTATAAACTCTGGAACTCTCTCAAGGTACAATTACAAAAAATGGGTTATCAAACATCAACATTAACTTGGGAATTCTCTCTATTACACATTCTCACACCCAACATACTAAGAAAACAAGCAAATACATGTTTAACAATCTTCCTACTAATGAAGCTGTATATAGCTTTTAAATGGCTAGATATGATAAATATCTCTTGGGAGGGTTTTAAACAAGTAGCTATACAACACCTTTTAGCTCATAAAATAGTAATAGATAAAAGAAACAAAAACATGAAATCCAGAGAAATTTGGGAACAAACCTTTAATATCATATTAACATAATTCATCACACAGCAACTTAGAAATACACTCTAATGGAACCAAAGAACACATACAAGTTCAGATATTAAATAATAACTTGGATATTATGAATGTATATACTGTCTGTATAACTGTGGAATTAACAGAGAAAGCATCTATGTACATAGTGTACATAGATATGTTGTACGACCTATATCCTGTGGTATTGACATCAATGTATAACATATATATACAGTCATGTTGTAAGATGGTTTTTATTTGTGACATTTATTATTGTAAAAATAAAAATAAAAATTATTGAAAAAAAAAATTATGTAATAGCAATTTGTTAAATTCTAACAAAACAGTGTAAACACAGATACCTAAAGAATTTCAAAACTATGTGATGTGTTTTTCTGCTGAAGATCATTTCATTCGCATTTTAGTAACTGTGTACATAGGAGCCAGTGCTATGCACAGCAAAAAAAAAAAGGTACTGTAAAGAGGGTATCATCTCACAGAAAGCTCCTTTACATTGTATGAGATCACCTTCCTTATGTGAGACCAGAACCAGTAGATAAAAAAGCCTCAGGCCAATATGCAGCCATCTGTTAACAGGTTGTACAGTTACAACATTACTTGAAACTGTGAGACAATAAATCAGAATAAAATGTTTGATGTAATCATATTGATAATGATTTTAAAAATGCACTTCTGATCATATGGGATATTTAGAGTTAACATTTGTTTCTGCTAGTGTGAACATTGTAAGGATATGTTGTTCTGCAAGGGCTCCCCCTAATGGTGTAGCACGGTCCTTGCTCCTCATAAATACTTTTCATCTCATTGTTATTAATGCACATTTGTGCTAGTCTAAATCACCACTTCTTCTCATAAAGCATTTCTTAATCATGTTCCTTGTTCCATGTCAAAAGACTTCATATAACTAAGATAAAAATATTCATTTTTTTCTTTATATTCACTATTCCACTCTGCAAGCAGAAGGTATTTCAGTGCCTTAGCAAATGTCATTTTGTCTCTGCACTACAGGGGATTTGCTGTAAATTGATTGTGAGAACATCCTTTTGCAAAGTCAGAATTTGTATTCAGCAAGCATTCACATTCCGTTTACAGACTGAAAGGACAGGCAGGTAAATTCAATAGCTGGCTCATGATAAAGTCTTTTAGATTCCAGTTCTGTATTGCCTTTTTAGCTGCAGATATGTATACAGTGGTTGGTCTAGTAAAGATGATAAAATGATTTCTTAATGTGAAATGACAAAATGCTCTATCTGAGCAGATGACCATGTTTTTAATTCAAGGGAGATGCCGTATGGCTACATGGCAATAGCAGGAAAAAAAATCTGCAGAGAACATCTTAATAATTTTCATTCTGGCTGTTCATACCACGGAATGAATGGGTCACCTTGAAGTGCAGAAGAAACGTGTTACATTTTAGAGGCATTCTCTTTGAATGTGAATGAATGACAGAAATGATTCATATTCCTCTGTAAATGTACATGCAATGATGGAGATGTGTGTTGCATAACAGAAATGTTTTGCAAACAGAAACATGAATGATTGTAGATTGCACTAAATTCTTTTTTAAGCCGTGGATCTCTATCACAGTCTACTAATGACAGCACAGCAGATTACATTTATAAAAATATAATTACACTTCACTTATTTATTTACATTTAATTCAAACATCAAGTACTGGTATCATAACACTCTTTTTCATTACCATAACCATGGATTTTATCCAATGATTTTACATTATCTTGCAGATCTTCTGTATTATTATAATTATTTGATGTATTATGCAAGCATTTAAAACAGAAAGCATACAGCCTAGGGAGTTCACAATCTCAGAACAGCAATGTCCAAGATTGCAAAACACATAACAACATTAAGACCCCACACGCACACAATGTGGGGGCAAGCTCCCACTCCATGAGTCTCTAAATATATTTATGCTAAGGAAACCAAAATGCAGTGAAGAAGGAAAAGGCAAGAAACAACTAGAAAAGCCACCAAAGTAAAACTCATCCTCTCCCCTATTACTTGACTGCACAGAAATGCCTTACCTAGGCAGATCAGATCTCGTGATACTTTGACTCCAGGAAGGCTGTAACCTTCCTGTTTTGAAGATATGCGACCCACTGCCTCAGACAATAACAATGAGAGGGTCTCAGACTATTCAAATTCATCTCAGTTTTTTCCTGTAACTTGTAAGTCAGCATTCTGTTGTATTTTCATACTAATACATGTCAAACTGTAAAACGATGAGAAAGCACTTAAAGTGAATAAGGGTGGATACATCCGTTCTCATAGATTCATTTTATAATTGCAGCTTTTCCTTAAGATCTTCAGAGGATGGTTTTAGCATATTAAGACAGCAGCTACAAATATATTGTTTTAAAAATTGAGTTTCCCTAACTCAATACATTATATACTTCTCAACTGATACTTACCAAAGCAGGTTTGTACTATTTCTTTTCTCAAATATTTTATTAAATTGACAGAAATGAGATAACATTTCCTTGAAAGTTAGTACCAGAAAAAAAAAACTGAAATGACTATCAAGTATTAAAACATTCTCTGGGATTCAGAAAAGCATCATTGACATCACAGTTGTCAGTTGCACATGACAGACACAAGTTGAGTGAGTGCAATTCATAGACGTAGTCAGCATAAGTAGCAGAGGCTGAACAGCTTAGCTGCTCACATTTTACAGCAATGGTAGTTTAATGACATGGTAAAAATGAGGGACTCAGCAGATGAAGAGGAGGGTAAACAGTATGACAAAATGATTTAGAAATGTATAAAATCCGTGACTGGATACTCTAGCTGCAGAACAATAGACTGCCAGATTTACAGGACGGGAACACTGGAACAATGTATAGGGTAGTCACAGTATTAACAAGTCTGTATATGCAACAGGCTACACACATTATCAGTAGTCATGGTGAGTTTTGTTACCCTCAGAGGCATCATGTCATCTCTTTGTGCCTAACAGTTCATGCCCTTCACAGCTCTGAAATTGTGGACTGTTATCATGTAGGCAGAGTCACTATGCAGAAGCTAGTTGAGATATGTCACCCTTAACTGCAGGCCTGAGGTAGACCCTTTGGGGGTCTACTTCAAAAGACTGAAAAAACAAAAGACTGAATCCCAAATGACTGAAAATTCAAACTTATGAATGATGGAATTTGGCCCTTCTTCACTGTTGTGCCATCTTGGAGTTGGTATATATAGTCAGCAGGGGGTGTGGGGATGTAGCCCCCCCACAAACGAGGTCTGCTTGCCCCTGGATTAAAAATGTGTTCAGTATTTTGAATTTTCAGTCTTTTGGGACTCAGTCTTTTGGTTTGTCAGTCTTCTGAAGTAGACCCCCCCCCCCCCGTGGATACCAAGGTATGAGCAGCTTTGATAACGACTAGCTACAGGGACTTTTCATCAACTAATGGGTTAGATGCAGTGTCTGTCTCTCAGCTATGGGCCAGATTAAACTTATACAGAACAATAAAACTGATGCATGCAAAGCTAAAACCAGATTGCGCTCACCAATGAATAGACTGGTCACACAGTGCATCTGACATAGATAACTCCAGTAAGCACAGAAGGCAGGACACAGTTAGTTATCAACATTTTTCACAGAGCTGATGGACACAATATGCAGCATCTATTACAGAGAAATGTGTGTGTCTAATGTGTAATATTCTAACTAAGATAGAATGTGTGTTGTGCATATAATGTGTGGGATGGGCTAAGGTACACTAGGCTGGGAGGGGTTTTGTTGCCATGTATGTCCCCTAGATGTGATAGGTGGGACTGGAAATATAAGTGAGTGATTTTGCTAGAGCACCACCTCAGCAAATGATGCAACATTGTAGTGAGCCTATATTGGCAGGTTCAGCTCATTCAAGCAAGATGAGTGGGCATCCCATTTATACCCCTGTTGACAGGAACTCCCTCTCCTATAACAGTAACAGACACTGAAAAGACATTGCATAGAGGTACCCATGTTGCATGGATGAGAGCAATGTCCCATACAGGATATGTCTGTGACATGAGCTCCCTCACATGGATGTTCACATTTAACACTAATAATGTCCATATGAGATAGTGGGAAAAGTGGTGGTACTGTTTGTGTGCCTGACCTAGGTCTTTCCTGGTCATGACAACCCTCAACACAGAGGCAGAAGTGGGATGGACAGATAACATGTGCCTGCCATGCATCCTATGAGCACAGGGTGACCTGATTCAAGTGCTCTGCCTTCTAAATGTCTATACCCACCAAAGCAGCATATTGATTATCTCTGTCATCCTTGAGTTCATTGGAGTTTGTGGTAGCCAAGGTAGATTGAACCACAGGGGGAGACATCCTTTCCAAGCTAGATCTGGCTGATTCCCTGCCCTTCATTGTATACCTTTGTACATGTCATAGGTCTCACAGGCACAGAGGACATGCCCTCTAATTAGGTAGGGGATCTAAATTCCACAATCTTTGTATCCAGCTTAGATAATGTGTCCCTAACTGTGCCAAATTTTCACCTCCATCATTTTCAGACTCAGGGTCATCTCCATCATCAGGCAATGGTATATCCACAGTGTAAGAGCCAGACAGTTTGTCGCCTGTGAAAATACCTAACAAGAATACCCATAATAAGTTGCTAACACTTTAATCCCAGATAATGAATGCAGAATACTGCTTATAGTAAAACAGTGTCATAAGATAGGCCTCACCTTGTAGCATTGGTCCTCTTTGGTAACTGAAGTTTCCTCTCTTTTACTGCAGGTCATTCTCATGGAGTGAGTGGGATTACTAGTTAACTGTGAGCAAAGCTGTGAGTTTTCACCTTGTTAATTGATAATGAGCTTTTGGCCTCATTGTACTGTATAAGTGGGTGGTAAACCATGGTCATGCGTTTCAGAATCCCATGTATTGTCTTTACTGTAGCTTGTAGCAGAAAAGTTATCATTTTGGCACATTTAAATAGCCTAAATGGAAAAAAAACTAGGCATACGGCTACAGGTACACACCCATAGGCAACCACACACACACACACACACACACACACACACACACACACACACACACACACACACACACACACACACACACACACACACACACACACACATTATTATTATTATTATTATTATTTAACAAGGCAAGGTACTGAAAAAATAAAATGGCTATTCGGTAAGAGTACATTATTTGAAGATTTGTACAGTTAAACTTAAGTAAAAAAATGTGACCAAAAATAAAAACTGAAATACAAAATTGAAATGCAGTCCAACATTTAGCTAACCCAGGATCATTATGACATTCGTGTAAATTCAATATGTTCAGCATCATACATATGTACAATAAAATGACATTTCTAAACCAGACAGTCAATGCGGAATGCATTTTAGTTATGCACATGGTCAGCAATAATGGCAGATTCTGACATTTACAACATTGACTTTGTCTAACCACATCTAATATTGAATAGCAGTGCAAAACCTAATATTTTCTTTGTACCATAATCTGTTACAGTAAATCTTCATAACAAGAAATTACCGTTCTTAAAATCATAAATGAGCAATGAGCAAGTGTAAAAGAAGCAACCACTAACCAGGGACTCCAATACAAAAATATATCCATATTACATTACGGACAGGAAAATGAAACTGCATCTGCAGAAACAACTTGTCTAAAATGGCTAACAAAGATGCTTATTTTAGCTATACAACAGGTAAACCACAACCAGTAATAAAAAATGAATGCAGTATAGTTCACCTCTAAAACTGATGAAACAGACACTTATACAGGAATATTAAGATATATTTAATGAAACTGAAAGAAAATCTTAAAGACCATTTTGAGAAGCTAACATGGATCTCACAGTTAGGTCACCTGCAATACATCAAAAGTGATTTCCATTTCATATTGACAAAAATTGAAACTGGTGAAGATAGAATAAACAGCTTAAAAGTGAATGAGCAACGATTTTAGCTTTTTGAGCATTACCTATCGTCTCCTTCTAAAGCTGATAAATCCATCATAAATTAAAGTTTGCATAGTCATGAGGATGGTAAACAAGAAACTCACAAGGGAAGGATAACACCAGCAGCTGATGTGAAGATGCACACACAATGCAGGTGTATTTAATAAGTCAGACCTTTATTTAGGATACTACCAGCTTGAGTTATAGTCTGCCAGTAGGAATATTGGTACATTTACAATCCACGTGGATCTCAAGAGATAAGACTGATTCATATTTGGAGTCAGATAGGCTACAGGAGTATTCCAACATCCCATTATTTTTGAGAAATACTAAAAAAGGCTGTGATTATATAATTTATAACAAATGACAAGCATGACTAAACAGTTCTCTAAGATGTGTTACAAAGACATAGAATAAATGAAGTGCCATTAGATAAAGAAAATATGAATTTAATAAAGACAGATTACAAGGCTTTGGGATTCATGTTTTAAGAAAACGATGTTACCTGATCTGCAGAAAGAAAAATCACTTACACATGGCCTACTAGTTAAGTTAATAACAACATAATAATATTGTTTGGGATAAATTGCCAGATGTATTAAAAGTTTGTCCACTCAGCAGAGCTATTGAGACAATTACCTAAAAAAAATATGGAACAGAAGTTGCGAAGAGCAGGCTGAGAGATTCTGAGCTACACAATCGAGAAGGAGTGTGAGATGGCTGGGGTAATAAACCACAGGAAGTTAGGTAACTAGTGCAGGACTGTGCAAAAAAAAAGGTGAGAAACTGGCATGTGTTAGTATGCTTGCACTGATGAAATTGTCATCACGAAACAGTAGTTTATAGTAAGGGTTGGAGGATAAAAATAAAAAAATATGGCGGTGTGAGATTTTGGATGAGTGGAATATGTTCAGCTGGGAGGAAGTTAAGGATGAGATAGCAGAGTGCAAGAAAGCTGATGGAGTAAGGCATGCGTCAAGTATGGAGTACTTAGGATTGTAAGTATGTGAGGAAGAGCAAGATGAAAGAGAAGAATTCCAGCATGGTTACTTAGAAATGTCAGGTCACATTTAGGGTTAAAGGACCTAGAAGAGGTAGAAAAGAGGAGGTGGGGAGGTGGAAGAGATGCAATACAAGGAAGCTAGCAAAGATGGTAACAAAGTCAAGAAGAGAAAACGTTAAAGTTGCCAGGATTTTAGTAGACATTATCAAGAATGTGGCAAAAATAAACATGGAAGGGACAAAACTGGCTAGGATGTGAAAAGATGAGATGGAGATTACAGAAGATTGAGGACAGCAGGGGTACTGAATGAATACTTTAATTCAGTCTTCACAAAGGAAAGCAAGGGGAGGGTGCCATATTGGGAGAGAGGCAGTGCAGAATTGGGGAAAACAATGAAAATGTACTAGTATGAGATAGAGAGGTGAAGAGGGAACTTGCTGCCATTAGGGAAAGTACAATGCCCAAATGAAAAATATCCCAATGTCAGCAGAAAAATGTCCACTGCATTGGCAGATCCCTAATAAGAGACTTCAGTCAGTGACTGAATGGAATAGATTTGTCAGATAATGGGAAACAACAGCTTTGATACTCTTGTAAAAGGGCACATAAGCTGAATATTATGGACAACTACAGACCTATTGGCTTCAAAATAGTAGCAGGAAAAGACATAGAAAGATTGTTTTTCTTGTCCTGGTTCATTCCCTGACCATCAAGTCCATCACTCCTGGCCACTCAATAAACCTGTTCATTCTACAGAATGAGAAACTAATGGCTGTTCATTCCCTGAGGTGAGATTCAAGTGAACTGTGACTAGGAGCCATTATCAATATAGGAGAAGATGAAATGTTGCATTAATCCCTACCAGCCTATATTTTCCAAGAGGAGGCTGTGTAATGGGTTTTACTCTGGTGCATTCACCCCACTACATGCAGCACACTTACATGCCCTGCAGTCCTTTGTAGCAGTACCATCAGTGTGACCACTTGTCTCCAGCAGGGATTCTTCCATCTAATGTGTGTCTAGGTGTACCCTCCCATTCCCCTCCTTCTGAAGAGAGGTGAGCAGGGTAAACATCATCATTCCTTCCTTCCCCCATGCCATCTCCTGCATGATCCTTAACCAATAGTCATAAAAAATCATGGATGGTTACCTGAAGGGAAGGCTGATAACATTTCTAGAAGGCAAAACTATCCAGAACCATAACCAATAACTACTGAGTGGAAGTTGCAGCTACTGAAACCTGATCCACTTCGACAACTTGGTGATAGGTGAATATGATGAGGACTAACAACTGATGCAATCTTCTTACACTTCATCAAGGCCTTTGCCTAGGTCCCACATAGGAGGCTGATAGCAAAGATGGAAGGGCTGGAGACAGGGCTAAGTCTATAAAGAACTAAATTGCTGCATGGTTGAGTGGTACAGAACTGGAGGTTGTGGTGGAGAGGCATCATCATTATCATTGTCATTAATCCCCTTTTTCTCATTTTCTACAGGAGGTCATGGGGTCGGGGTGTCATATTAACAGTCATCATCTTTCTTGATTCAATGCCACTGTCCTACATTCATCAACAGTCATCCCTGACTGTCACAGATTGTCTTCTCTCACAGAATCCATCCATCTCTTTGCTGTGTCCTTGTTTCCTCTTGCCATTTTCTTATCCATCCCAAGTCTTCTTCACCAGATTGTCTTCTTCTTTCCTGTGCATGTGCCTGAGCCACTGTAGCCTGTTCTCCTTGACGTTTTCTACAACTGGAGCAACCTAAGCATCTGCTTTGATATCCTCACTTTTTCATATGTCCCATAGAGTGCATCCTACTAACTGTCTCAGGCACTTCATCTCTATCACCTTTAGCTTCCTCAACTGCTCTGCCTTCACACCAACGGCTTCTGTACCATACAGTAGTACTGCTTACATCACTGTTCTGTACACCTTACTTTTCAGCTTCTTTGGCATTCTTCTGACACTCTGTGCCAGTTAGCTGCAGCCCCTCTAATTCTAGTTTTGACCTCCTCATTCAGACTTCCTTTTTCCTCAACCTTCCCTAACAGGTACTCAAAGTTGTTAACTTGTTCCACTATTTTCCCTTCTATCTGAATTTTCAGCTTGTTTTTATTTCCCACATTTGCTGCCATTGCAACTGTCTTGACTGTACTCAGTTTAATCCTGTGTGTCTTCAGTTTTGCATTCCATTCCCCTACCATTTGCTGAAATTCTTGTTTAGATTTTGCCTGTAATGCTACATCATCTGAATGCAACAACTTTGTTAATCTGTTCCCTCTGATCTGTTTGCTAATGTAGTCCAAAACCAGTATGAACAGCAGTGGGTATGGAGCAGTACCCTGATACACTCCATCTCCCACTGGGAACCCTTCTATGAGCCCAAGCACTGCTCATACTAGTGTCATCAAGTCTTTATACATAGCCTGCACTAATTCTACCAATGTTTCTTCATTTTTCTATCTTGTCTACTTCAATTTTCTGTCTTTGCTTTGCAACCTGATGGAGTTTCTTTGTGTCATATACAGAGTCATTTTTCAGAAGCTAATAGAATGCCTCTGAGGCCTTGTACTTTGCTATTGCAACTGCTCTCTTTGTCTCTTTGTTAACCAACCAGTTCTTAGCCTGGTCTGACTTTTCTATCTTCAACATTTTCCTGCACTCCTTCTTTCTTTTGATGACTTCCTGGACTTCTGTGTTCAACCACCATCTTTTCTTTTGCAATTTATTTCCACAGAGGCAATTTAAGTAATTAGGAAAATGGTTGTATGTGTACTATGAGTTATGTCCTGGGTCCAGCATTCTTCGTTGTGTTTTTCTCAGATATATCATATCTTAAGGAACAGAAAATAGGATCATTCTTTTGCTGATGGCACACAATTAAGTGTGTCAGTGGAGTACTGGAAAAGAATCTAAGGCAGGCTTTGAAAGGGCTAAAAAAGCATACAGATAGCAGCTAAGGCTCAGTGCAAAGAAGTGCAAAGGACTGCATTCAGGTCACAGTATCCCTGGTGTGAAAATTAAAATGGTGGGAGTGGAACTGATGACAACACAGCTAGAAAACCATCTAGTAGTGCTGGTTTCATTTGGACTGGACTACAAGAAAATGACTGAGAGGGCAGTGGCAGTAGCAAACAGAATGCCGAATAGATATCTTCAAGCCAACAGATACAAACAACAAAGATGCAATGCTTCCACTTTACAGTGCATTGATAAGATGCAGTTTTAGTGCTCCATTCAAATCTGGAGAACATATAAGGAAAAAGGCATCAAACTGCCACAAGGAATCCAGAGGAAAGCTGCCAATAAGCCCAAAGGATGTAAAAAACGAATATATCCAGGGGCTACAAAAGCTAGAGCTCTTTTTATCTTGGACCAGAAGAGACTGATGAGATGATATATGTACATGAACATGTCAAGGACATGTGAAGGGGTTCTAGTGAACATGAAGGATAGAATTACATGGTGTAGGCAAAGGCAGCAGACTACACGAACTAACAGATTATCCATTCTCTGAAAGTGCTTTTTTTTCAGAGAGGGTAGTTGATCCATGGAATGCACTAATATAATGGATAGTGGGTATGTAATCATCAGAGATATTCAAGAGAGCAATGTACAGGTGGAAAATAGATAAGATAAAAGGAGATATGCAGGGGATTTAAAATGTTACATTATTCAAAAGGGCAGATTGTGGAGACTTATTGTAACACTCACCCATTAAGCAAATGCAATATAATGAAATGGAAACAGCAAGAAGCCTAGAAGAGCTGAAACACTGTTTATCTTCTAATCAAATAATGGCATAGTCTGATTTGTAGAGGGGGTAATATGTAGAAATGGATAGAAGTTCAGCTGAGCCGTGTGCTGTATTAACTTAAATATCTGGTGATGAATATGTAATGTGCCAATAGGTCCCTAACTGGCACTTAAGAAATACTGAGATACTGGAGGTATAAACATTTCCATTTTAGGAACAGAATTCAAGTTGGTTACAGATCTTAAAGAACCAGGGAAAAATTATAATAACTTAAAAATACAAGTAGAAATACAAGTACTGAGAAAGAGACTTTAAGACCTCTTCCATTTTCAGTTCACAGTGTTCTATCATCTATTTCTCTATATATGCATCTATCTATAGCTTACAAAAGTAGCCACCTGGCTCACAGACAGAACACAAGATGTTAAGATGGGGAGGTTACCTCCATAGAGTGTAGTCACTAATAGAGTCCCTCAAGGATCAAAACTGAGGCAGCTCCTTTTTGGCATTTACTTATCCGAATTCACGGCTAATGTCAAGGGCCTCTAGTTGACCAAGATGGTAAAAGATTGTAAACTAGGTGCAGGCATGGAATCACTGAAAGATGCAAATGCTCTCCAAGAAAGTGTGGCACAGACTAATAACTGGTGTCTGAGCCACTGTCAAAAACTCAGTGCCAAGAAATACATAATGATGTTGATGATAATGATAATAATAATAATAATAATAATAATAATAATAATAATAATAATAATAATAACAGTAATATATGCAGATTGGTTCAAAGCCCTGTCTCTGTATTAGGTCTCCCACAGACTGCTGAGAGGCAATGTATGCCTGGACTACAAAGTATCCTCTGATCCCGGTCTGATGGACCTTTTAAATATAGGTAGATATATAGATAGGTAGATGGACAGATAAAGGTGTAGGTTTACATACATTTATATAAGGTGTATAAAATGCTGTAGGCAAAAGTCAAAGCACATATGTTATTGCATATTCAAATAAAAAATGTAATACAAATGCAGCTCACTTGGATCTTCACAGCTAATTCCACAAGTCGTTTATAATATACATATTTATGTGTATACATGTATATATATATATATATATATATATATATATATATATAACTATGAGAGCTAGAGAGAAAGAGCAAGAGAAATTGAGAGAGAAAGATAGATATAGACAAGTAGGCACACACACACACACACACACACACACACACACACACACACACACACACACACACACACACACACACACAGATTGATTGTTAAATGGTCATTGTAGACAATAAGTATGCTATCTGTTATCCCAAGTTTTGTCCCTTTCTTAATGTGAATTGGAAAACTGGTAATAGAACATTAGAGAAAAAATATGCACCAGTAAAACTGTCCAAATTTATGAATGATGCAAGATTTCTAGGAACTGAGTCTTATTAAATACACATCTTGCCAGTATACTTCTTCAGGCTGAATTCCCTTTCTGTGAGAGGCCATACAAGTCAATCCCAGAATATATCTGTTGATGCCCAAACATGTGTTATAGGCTATGTTCAAGGGAAGATAATGAGCTGCACTTCTGTTTAAACTGTAGATGAAGTATATTCCAGAGGATGGGAGGTTCTGGTTATAAACCTGTTTCTTCAATGTGTTCTATTTATCTACTGGTGAAGATTTTGGTTTCTAATGGTGCAATAAGTGAGATATATCTCCCCTCAAAAGTCTATATGCCAGTGGTAAAGTGAGAGAGCTTCCAGCTTCTCTTTCTAGCTCTGGGACATTAGACCTGTAATATTTTTAATTTTCAACATTTTGGGCTTTCTAATTGTTGGATATGTTCAAAGAGATACATCTCAATGAGGCCATTGTGCTCAATAATTGGCCTGATTAATGCTGCTTATAAGGGAATGATTACCTATTTAGCCCTTGCTAATATTCCTTTAGCAATTAGCTGGGCTATGTAAAAGGATTTTCTGACAATTATTATATAATGGTCAAAAGAGCAGGAACTATTAACCTGTTTACCTAAATCCTTCACTATATTTTCCTTATGTAATTTTGTGTACATATACGGTATAATGGGAGAGGGGGTTGTCTACCAAACAAGATGAAGCTACAGATTTTAGCATTTAGTTTGAACTCATTTTTATTATGCTATGAGTTTGCTAGGTAGACTTCATTCTGGGGGAGTTTGAGTGCCCTTGGTTGAGTTTACAACAGCTCCAAGTTTGCTGTCATCTTTGTTAACCAGCATTCTTGGCTCTGTACTTGGAGATCTGAGACATAATTAGCAAAAAGTAGTAGTCCCAGCACAGATCCTCGGGGAACCTCTGGTCATTTTCATAATTGTTGATGAGGTACCTGGAACTCTCACCATGTGGGTTCTGTCCTTCAGTCAGTTTATCTACCCAGCCACATATGGGTCAGTGTTTAAGGCATTTAGCTTTTGTATGATGCCAGCAAGGGGAGTGGTGTCAAAGGCCTTGGCAATGTCAAGATATGATGGCCGCGCTTCATGGCCACCCCTTATATCCTCTGAAACACTTTTGAAGTAGTTTATTAGGTTAAATAGGCTATACCATTCACAAAGTCAAACTGATGTGGGAAGACTAATAAAAGTAAAGGATTAAAAATATTCATACCATATATTGTTACTCCATAATCCATTGTTACTCCAGAGTGTCCATATACACCAAGGATATTCACACCAAAAGGCTAGTTGCCCAACACAATGCGTCTGAAATTCTCCAGGTGCAACTAACACTAGGTAAGACTGCAATCCAAATTGTAGCTTGCTACAGATCCACCACCATGCCTCAAGGTTCTCACTACACCTTTCTAAACATACTGGAAAATATTAAGATGCAACCAACACCCTAATACTGGGTGATTTCAACTACCCTGCCATTAACTGGGAAAACTACTTGTGTACCAGCACCTTTGCCCAACGGTTCTTGGAATTCATAAATTCCAATGCCCTGGATCAACTAATCCATAGTCCCACCAGGGGCTCCAATATCCTAGACCTGGTAATTACCAACATGGGAAATTGATGCTCCACACCTATGGTAACCCACTCATTGGTCAGGTCAGACCATAAGCTAATCGCCCTTAACATCCACATCCCATCCCCACTCCCCAATAAGGAAACCTCCATAAAAAACTTCTCCAAAGCCAACTTCATGCTACTCAAGTCAGACGTGACAAACTTCATGACACCAATGCAGACTGGAGCTGAAAGTTTGACTGCTGATTCCTACACTAAGGCACTGTATGAGCACATACACTCATACATGAATCGTGCCATCCCAAATAGAATCATAAGGCTAATATACAAGTTCTAGGCTAAATGCCCTTGCAGGCCATTTTGAGCCTAGCCAATTTCCCTTCAAAGGTAAGAATCAAGTAATCAACAAAAACACCACGGAAAAGTAGATCAACTGTAGAACAAAGTCCCAGGTCCACCGGTAGAGACAATGATTCCAAAAATGAGTAGGATAAAAAACGAATCTTTATTCACAATAGCGAAGCAACTCTAAAACAGAAGTATAGACAAGCGCTTTCGCCTGGATCGTTCCAGGCTTTATCAAGTCAGAATAAAATGCAAGTAAAAACAAACCATTTAAATAGCATTTATTAATTGGTCACATGCTCAGAGTTTCCCATGGTAT
The DNA here is from genome assembly GCF_019279795.1 of Protopterus annectens. Lineage (NCBI taxonomy): Eukaryota > Metazoa > Chordata > Ceratodontiformes > Protopteridae > Protopterus > Protopterus annectens. Next base: position 1,841,196,563 of record NC_056733.1, on the reverse strand, counting down.
GAAATTAATAACACCTGTTCCAAGTTCAAGTGTAGCCAAGTGAAATAAAATGAAATGAAACATATTTCTAGACATTAGCAGCACTATGTCTTGTTTTGCACAATAAAAACATATCTAAAATGAACTGTATAATCTAAAATTGTTGTGTTTGTGCTATAACCTTACATTAATTATAATATAATTAAATTCCACAAGGTCATGAAAATAGGACAATAGTTTGCACCATGTTTGCTTTATCACAAATATTAAAAAACATATGTGTGATCTGTGAATGGGGCAACTGTATATACAGGGAAAATTTAATTGTTTACAACCTAGCTCTTCTAAGCTTAAGTACTGGACCTATACTAAGCATACCATTTAATCCCGGAGCTCTGCCAGCATCAAGCCTGAGCTGCCAGATCAACTCCCTGTATTCCAAGGTGGATTCCCAGTCTCCTCCTCTAATATTGGGGTTGACCTGTTCAAGTACCATAAAAACAAGCTTGTAATTGGGGCATTCAAGTGAGTGCTTAAAGAATGCATTACTTTCCTTCATTTTTCCCTATCTCGTAAATATGTTCATGTACTCTCTTTCTGAGTTCCCTTTCGGTTTTACCTATGTAGAAGCTGCCACAGGTTATGCAGTAACCGATGTATACCACCCCTTTTGTATTACAAGTAAAATGTCCATGGGGCTTTAGATTAGTATGACGTGCTCTTAAATAAATGTGGTGATTGTTAATCATGAAAGAGCATTGTTTACAAGCACCACATTTGTAGGTGCCATTCATTTGTCATGCTGTTGTGCAAACTACATTGGACCTTCTCTCAAAAATCTCTTTTAGGTTCCGTCCCCTTTTCCGAACAAATGTAGGTTTTTTAGAACTAATATGTTTAAAATCCTCATTGGATTCAAGAACGAACCAGTATTTGGAAATAATGTTTTCTATTTCTGTCGAATTCTCAGAAAAAGTGTAAGTAAAATTGCCACCATTTTCAACTATGTGTAAACTAGATGCTCTGGAACCAGGGATGTTGGATTGTCAGTCTCCAAATAGTGGTGTGTATAATGAGTCCCTCTTGCCTAGTACCTCATTGGTGAGATTTTTAACTAAGTCATTAGGATAGCCCCTTTCAGTAAACATAACATTTAGGTTGTTTGCTTCCTCCAAAAACTCAGTCAACCTACTACTCATACGGGAGGCTCTGATGAGTTGTCCTTTCACTATTCCTTTCTTTTGATGGAAAGGATGTTGGCTATTGTAGTGTAACAAAGAATTCGAAAAGGAGGGTTTCCTATAAACTTTGGAATGTAACTCTGACGACTGGGGATCTCTAAAAATTGTTACATCCAAATAGTGGAGTTCATTTTCACTAATCTCATGTGTGAAGGTCAGAAAATCAGTGGTTGAGTTAATATATTGCAAAAAGGTCAGAAGTAGTTCCTTGGTGCCATCCCAAATAATGCAGATATCATCCAGGTATCTGCAGTAAAATGTGATGTATTGAGCCCATACAGATTGAAAAATGTAGGCTTGCTCCCATCTGTGCAATACTGCATTGGCATAGATGGTTGCGCAAGAGGCGCCCATAGCGACCCCTTTCAATTGCTTGAACAGTTCACCATTAAAGCCAACTTCATGCTACTCAAGTCAGACGTGACAAACTTCATGACACCAATGCAGACTGGAGCTGAAAGTTTGACTGCTGATTCCTACACTAAGGCACTGTATGAGCACATACACTCATACATGAATCGTGCCATCCCAAATAGAATCATAAGGCTAATATACAAGTTCTAGGCTAAATGCCCTTGCAGGCCATTTTGAGCCTAGCCAATTTCCCTTCAAAGGTAAGAATCAAGTAATCCTCTCTGGAAAGCACTGCTTTTTTACAGGGTATCAGACCTGTGAATTTGCCAGGTGTATTCCTTTGCCCTAGCCATAAATGCAGGAATTGTAATCTCCAGATATAAATTTGTCCACCGGTCTCCAGGCTTGTTCATCACTTTCAACAGTTTAACTGCAGATTTTATGAATCAGTGGGGACTGTGAATAAGATATATTATTAATTACATGTTTAGGATGATGACTAGAAGCTTCTAGAAATTACATTTGAGGAATGGTTTCTGATACAGCATTGTGACAACAGTGCCATCAGTTAGTTTTGTCATGTAAACATCTAAAAAATCAATAGTAATGAGACAGATTTTGGTTGTAAAGTTAATGCCAAACTTGTTATTATTCAACTAGTTCACACAAAAAAATCAGTTCCTTTAAATCAGCCATCTAGAGGATGCAGCAGTCATCATAATATATGCTCCAAATATCATTTAAGAGAGAAACACATTTTTGGCTTGGTTATATTTAAAATCCAATGCAGGAAAATCCATGAAATCATCAGCCTACTTCTGGGCAAATGCTGTCCCCATGGTAATCTCCCTCAACTGTAAATAACATGGATTTTGGAAACAGAAGATATTTTTTTCCAGAACCATAAAATAATTGTAAAAGAAGTTAAACTGACATGTATATAGATTGACATAACTCAACCAGTATCTAGTTTCCTGTATGGTTTATGCCATAATGCCTGAACTCCAAAAAGGTAACATTTGAAAGTATGAAGTTTAAAAAATAGTTCTTGATTGACCTGAGATAAAAAAAAAATTGATAACCATGAAATGTATCACATTACAATAATTGAAATCTCAAAACATTTTTGTTAGTAATGGACCTCATCTCCTCTCTACAACCTTCTATCTGAAACATATACAGACTCTGAAGTCACACTCACCCAGAGAAATCTGCAGCTCCTATGCTTCTTAGAGATAGTACTGTTTGCTTGAAAGTGATTACACTGCAATTATTAAAATCACAAAGAAAAATCATTTTTTTGTTGGGTGGCTATACCTCATGTACCCCACAACCGCAATCTTTATTTAGATGTCATAGCTACAAAATTTGTCCTACTGTAAAGAAATCTACAACTTTACAAACTGCAATATTTAAACTAAATGGATTACACTGCTAGTAAATGGAATTGTATTAGAATTGCCCTTTATATTTATATTATTTGAATCTATTTAAAAATGGTAATTCAAAAATGGTTTACATGAATGCTGTAAGAGGTTAAATGTGTAAAATGCATGACAGAAGAACCAAAGGAAATGTAAAATAATATCCATTCGACTTTACAGAAAGAACACTCAGAGAAAGGGAATAGTTTTGAGATGTAAGTAGGGAATATGATAGAAAAGTTGGAAAGAAGACATAAGGATAGTGGGAATGCAGGAATAACAAGGAGTCAGAAATGACGAAAATAGGTATGGAATGACTGAGATTTTATTTACTTATTTTATTATTTATTTATATTTTGGGCACCAGGCTCTTTGTCTGAGACATGTCTCATTTTCAGCAGAGACCTAAAGAAAGAAGTTCCAAAGTAACAATTAAAGTGCAGTTACAGAACACTGTACAGTTATAGAATGCTCCTAAAATAATAAAAATGTGTATTTCTGTCAGTGTTACAGAAACTTCCATTAAAATGTATAGTTTGAAAAAGAAGGGATTGAGCAAAGAGGTGGTAGGGGGTGGGACAACGGTATTGAATTGGAGAGGTCATAGGAGAATGGGATAATCTGGTAAGAAGTATGAAACACAAGTGGCCAGCAGTTAGTGTATCCGAAAAAAGCACAAAAACTGAAAAATATAATAATGATACTTTATTAACCACAGACCGGTTTCAGCAAATCCATGCCTTCTTCAGTGTGAGTAAATGGACATACATAATCACTCAAAACATGCATATTTATATGTAACCTCCACCAATGAAACCATAGTATGTTCCCACAATCAATTGCATATACATGAGCTGGTAAAAAGATATATGAAATACCTAAACAATAAATTTATAAATGTATAAGGTTAATCATGAATGTAAATAGATCCTGAACAGGTTATACACTAAAACAATAGCCCATATTATGACCGAAAGCCCAACATAAAAAACTGTAATGCACATATCAAAGATTATAATACATGAAACAGAGCTAATATAATAAATGGATATCTGCTGACCAAAAAATATTAGTGTGACCACTATGTCCCCTATTAATAATTAGAAAACATGAATAACAATATTATATACATAATGTATATTAATATATAATAACTATAACAAAAAGGGAATATATATATTCCCATAAAAATTGTGGTGTTAACCAGTCATACAATTCCCATGTGAAGGGATAATATTTGTCATCAATAGCAAAATCCATATCTTCCATTATAAAGAATTAATTATAAATGGTAATTCAGGCCCGGTGGAAAAACGCACCCAAATTGATGATCCAGTATTTTTCCTTATGATTTAGTATGCTATGCCATCCTTGTGTATTACTTCTGTCCCCAATGATTCTATGGAGATTGGCTCCATATTTTGGCGACCATTGCCGGATATTATATTATCATATTTTATGAGTTCAAGAGGCTATATTCATCCAGTTAGTTCTTTGGGTGAAACTTGGTGACTATTTCTGGTATTTTGAACTATTATCATGGACAGTTAAACTTTTTTTCCTGTAATATGTGGTTATTTTCATGACTACATACATTTGAAGTTTAGAGGGTTATATAATATTGTTTTCATTGGGGCATATTAGGATCAATATTGGTCCCTTATGTCGGATACTATTTCTTTATTGTTTTTGATTTGCAATACTACTTGCGGGATTTTATGGTAAATGCATTGCTGATTGTTAACTTCTGATTTTTGGTTAATAACTTTACATTTATGAGTATTTTGGAATATTTCAACTGTTTTTACCATCATATATAGTAAGCTGGGCAATATAACAATTGGATTAGGTAATAGGGTTTATATATACATTTGTTACCCGATGCTGTGATTAGTTGGCACAGGTTACTGACACCGCTTACTTCTACGGAAGTCTTTTTAAACACATTTGGATTTTGTGTCAACATTTACTGCTATTGGGTTTAGGATGTATCATCTACCTGTTAATACTTAGTTCCTAGAATGATATATTAGCTTGGTATGTTGTTTATTACATACTTAACTTTATAGCGTTTTTCAGATTATGTTGGTAGGTTAGTTGTTCTCAGTATTGTTATAATATTTACTTTTTTCTTACAACACAGTAGGCAGTTGGTAATACTCTAAATACATGTTCATTGAATTATCCGCACTGTCATGAATACAATATAATTGGATTGAGTTTATTCTGTATAATTTTTGACGCCATTTTTTGGTGCCAAATCTTGGAGTATTATCCTCATTTTATTTGAACCAACCATTTGATGCTTTGTCATCTCTATCCCTTTATGGGCATATTTTGGGGTTTTTCAACCTCCTATAGGATTTTGCATCTGGTTTTCTTTCTCCTTTTTATGTGCAAATATTAATGGATTGATACTATGAATAGGAGGAGTTCCCCTTTACATTAATATTGTTGGCACACATATATGATTTTTTATTGAATGCTCAAACTATATATTATTTATTAGTTTTTAATTTTGGTTTTGTGGACTTCCAATAGGTTTTGGATTCATATATATGATGTATTGAACCCCTTCCTTGTTCTATCTGATGGTTTAATGGTATATAATTTAGTTGGTGTGACTCCCTGACTCACATCCACAGACGTCATCATTTGAATTTGGTTTCTGTTATATACCTGCTTTAGGGCTTTTCTTGGTTTGTTGTCTTATTAGTATAACCCTATAATTGGCATTGATTCACAGCATGGATCTGGACAAATTATTATGTGGCTTATGTGCCGATCGGGAGGATATTGGCATATTTGGGATCAATACTTTACCAGGCAATAATCATGACATCATGGGACAAGATATGCCTTTGGACTGTGATCTGGCATTTCATTCCCTGACTAAAGGTCTCAAAAATCTGAGGTCCAACATTTGGAACTTGAGACTCTTTTGGGCTTATTCAAATAAAAATATTGCCCCTAGGGGCCTTAGGATTCGGTTACAACCATTGGTTGGTAGACCAGATGATAAGCTTAACAATGATTGGAAGGAAGCCTTACAGTCAGGATCCATGTTATTTGTGAATATATTATTACAATATTATGAGAGGATAGTGGATACCAACATTCAGGAGGTTAAAATAATGTGCTCTGAATGTAAGAAATACGATGCTCACCCCAAATTTCAAGAAGGTCTTAAAAAGTTATATAATGATTTGACCAATCATGAGAAAACAACCAAGGAAAGGAAGATCAAAAAATTTCATAGAGATTTTTTGGATTACCAGAGGGGGCGTCCTTTTGAGTCCCAAAGGATGGTGAGATTTGTGGATGCCAATCAGGGATCTACTTCTGCTCGTACTAGAAAGAGACCATGATCCATTTTAAAAAACAAGGAGGGGTTTTATACTAGTACTTCAGGGGAGGATTCCTCATTCACAGATAATGATGGCATTACCAGTAGGGGTTCCCCAAATAGAAAGAAATCCAATAAAATGATCCCTTTAGAAATGGCTCCAAGCGCCGTGGGGGACGCAAACACAGGAACAGACACCAGGTCCAATTCCCTGGAGGGACTTTTCCAGAACTTTCTCCGAATGAAAGTCAAAATGTTTTAAATCTATCTAACCAAGCACTGTCTTTTGCTCAACAACAACTTAATAAAGGACTTAGTTTTGTACCTGGCTTTTTTTCCAATGAATATCACATTGTACAGGATGTTTAAGTTTCTGTCGTAATTTGAATTTGAAATTACTTTTCGCCGACAGGGAATCTCAAAGATCGAATTAATTCAGATTTTATAAATCTGATTTTCAGCCTCCCATGCAGAAACATGTTTCAATTTTCATGCAATCTGTTCTCAGAGATCTACATTTTCAACATCATGAATATACCATGTTAGGACATAATCTTACATCACAGGAAACTATGGCCCTTCAACAACTACGTAACAATCATGATATCACGATTTTGCCTGCAGACAAGGGGGAGCAGTAGTGGTATTAAATATGACCTATTATCTTAATGAGGGTCATTCTCAGTTATCTGATACTGGATGTTATATGTATATGGACACAGATCCTACTCCACATTTTAAGAAGGAGATTGATTCTTTCTTAGGTTTGGCTCAGGAAGAGGGTATTATCACTCAGACTTGTGTCACACACTTAACGGTTAAAGACCCCAGAAAGCAGATTTTGTATCTACTACCCAAAATCCACAAATGTCGAATTAATCCACCTGGCAGGCCAATTGTCTCGGGTATAGGCTCGCTTACCGAACCCCTTTCTGCATTTCTCACCCAATATCTTAAACCACTATTGGGTTTGGTTAGGGCCAGGCTGCAAGATACCACACAATTTCTTAAGATCATCCAGGATACTCAACTTGAACCATGGTGGCTTATGTGCTCTCTGGATGTTAAAGCTCTGTATACTAGTATTCCGCATTGGGCAGGTCTGCAAGCTTTACAACACTGGCTGGAGAAAGCAGATCTTTATTCCCCTGGGTTTAATACTTTACTCATCTGTCTAACTGAACATGTCCTGACTAAAAATGTTTTTTTATTTTCAGGGGCAATGTTACTGACAGCTTCGAGGGATGGCCATGGGGCCATCTTTTGCTCCAATTTATGCCGATTTATTTATGGCCTTCCTAGAAGAATGCATGATTTATGATTCATCTCACAATATTTATTTGCTTGAGATTGATATTTGGCGCAGATACCTGGATGACTGTTGGATGGTGTGGCGTGCAGATGCTGAATATTTACAAGAATTTATAGGGTATTTAAATGATAACATTTGGGGGATTGAACTTACGGTTACCTATAATTTGGATTCCATCAACTTTTTGGATGTTACTATCAGCAGGAATAAAGATCACACCCTGAGTACGAGTGTATACCGTAAATATCCCCAATATAATACTCTATTACATGCGTCTAGCATGCACCTACGCCACACCATCAGGAACATCCCCAAGTCCCAGTTTATGCGCATTAAACGTTTAAGTTCTACACATCCAGATTATGATAGTGCCAGTTTGGATCCTTATCAGAGATTTGCCCACAGGGGATACAAACATCAAGATATTTCCAGGGCTTGGGACTCTGCCACCAACATGGATAGGGACTCTTTATTACAATACAAGAGACGGGATATGGAATTCTCAGGGTCTACCATTAGGTTTATTACCACTTATGGCAGGAATTATAATGCCATCAGGGCTATTATAAACAGACATTGGAACATTCTTCTGGCCAGTGACTATCTGAGAACTGTCTTGGGTTTGGAATGTAAGTTTACATACCGTAGAGGTAAAACCTTGGGGTCCCTGTTTTCTCATTTTAAACACACTGGAAGCAGTGGGGCTATTACTAAACAGCTAACTATATCTGGTGATCATTTAGTTGGTACCTATCCTTGTGGCCATTGTGGTTCCTGTAAACAGGTAAATAAATCAAAACAATTTTCCAGTCAGAATACTAGTAGAGTTTATGATTGCAAGGTTTTTGGTAATTGTAGCAGTAATTGGGTAATTTATTTGGCTAGTTGTAGGTGTTCGGCCTTTTATGTAGGCCAGACCTCTAGACCACTCAGAACCCGTATCAATGAACATCGAAGTGACATCAAGAACAAAAAGGAAACCAATGCTCTTTACCGACATGTGTTGAAACATGATCTTGCCCAGTTCTCTTTCATGATTATTGATAGAATCATTGGGGACAGAAATAATACACAAGGATGGCATAGCATACTAAATCATAAGGAAAAATATTGGATCATCAATTTGGGTGCACTTTTTCCACTGGGCCTGAATCACCATTTATAATTAATTCTTTATTACGGAAGATATGGATTTTGCTATTGATGACAAATATTATCCCTTCACATGGGAAATGTATGACTGGTTAACACCACAATATTTATGGGAATATATATATATATATATATATATATATATATATATATACATATATATATATATATATATATATATATATATATATATATATATATATATATATATATATACATATATATATATATATATATATACATATATATATATATATATATATATATTCCCTTTTTGTTATAGTTATTATATATTAATATACATTATGTATATAATATTGTTATTCATGTTTTCTAATTATTAATAGGGGACATAGTGGTCACACTAATATTTTTTTGTCAGCAGGTATCTATTTATTATATTAGCTATGTTTCATGTATTATAATCTTTGATATGTACATTACAGTTTTTTATGTTGGGCTTTTGGTCATAATATGGGCTATTGTTTTAGTGTATAACCTGTTTAGGATCTATTTACATTCATGATTAACCTTATACATTTATAAATTTATTGTTTAGGTATTTTATATATCTTTTTACCAGCTCATGTATATGTAATTGATTGTGGGAACATACTATGGTTTCATTGGTGGAGGTTACATATAAATATGCATGTTTTGAGTGATTATGTATGTCCATTTACTCACACTGAAGAAGGCATGGATTTGCCGAAACCTGTCTGTGGTTAATAAAGTATCATTATTATATTTTTCAGTTTTTGTGCTCTTTTCGGATACACTAACTGCTGGCCACTTGTGTTTCATACTTGGTACTTTCCGGCCATGCAGAACCTACGTGCACAGCATTTTTGTTTGACTATAATCTGGTAAAAGACACAAGCGGATAATTAAATATATAGGTGCATAAAATGAAAAAGAGGAAAGAAGCAACTGTTTTTTTTTTTTAACTAAGACTCATAACCCCATAATTAGAATTCCTTTTGCTCAAGAAGAGGCTTACTTGTCATTTTGATCATGCCTTTGAAGGCCAGTTTTTGCATGCTACAAGGAGTTTCTCTTCATTAAAAAACCACTGAAAGTGTAACTAGTCGATCGGTTACACTGCAAAGGAGTCAAGCAGCCAGCTCACAGGTGTTTAGCTCTCCAAAAAACATCCAGGTCCATAAACGTTCCAAAGGTATTTATTAAATGAAAACACACATAAGTAACATAAAAATAAAAACGTCGACCTAGGTTTCGTTCACAAAACGAACTTCATCAGAACACATTTGAATCTAAACTGAAACTTTAAATATAAGTGCCAAAGGAACTGATTGGACCTGTTAACCAATGATGTATAAGCACTTTGCATTAATGTAATTAAATTAATTAAATTAAATTCCATTGAATTGAGCTGAATAAACCAGTGTAACAATACATACTTCGATATACTGTCCACTCAAAAACAAAAAACAGAAAAAATGTCCTTAATCCATCAATATCATATTAAAAACATTAACAAAAACATTAAACAAAAAACTTTAAACAAAAAGCTTGCCCTTTAGGTTACCCTTGTGCATGTTGCAAAAAATAAACAATTCATCATGTTATTGTGTGATAGTTGTAATTGGTAATGCAACACACGGATTCAACACCAAATATAAAATATACAATAATAATATAAAATGATAATATATGTTAAGAAAATTAAATTAAGTTACTCCTTGAATTAAAAATTGCAATAAAGGAGGTACAACAAGTACAGCCGGTGCCCAAAACACATTCTAAATAATATCTATTATATATGTGCACTATAAATATGTTAAAATCATTATTAAAACTGTTGTATAAAAAATAATAAATAAAATATGAAATGTAAAAAATATATACTATATAGTGTATATATATATATATATAAATATCCTATAAATACATTCAAAAATACATACCAAACCTAAATCCATTGTGAAATACAACCATGAATGGTGCAAAACCAAATATCTTATTGCAAAGAAATTACATGTACAAAACCTATATAATAGTACAATGTAGCAAATATAATAATTTATAAATTCATGTTGTATATATCAGCTGTTGTATATAAATAATGCCTATATATTAGTGTATATGCCATATATATAGAAAATATATGTTAAATATGTATATGAGTATAATAAATATATAATAAATATATAAATATATAAATATATAAATATATATGCAAATGTAAGTAATTAATAATATAATGAATAAATGTATATACACGCACGTATGCTGTTAAACTGTTAAAATAATGTTTATTTTATTTATTATATATATGAAAAATATACATATATATAATATATAAACTACTAGTGTAAAAGTTGAATGATCAAATAAGGGGTAAATGTAAAAAATAAGGTGATGTTATGAAATAGATATAATAAATACCAAATATATATATTGTCAACGTATCATGTATAATATAGTATTCAAAAACTATACCAAAATGGTTAATAAAAAGTTAAAGTAACCAATTGAATTGAATTGAAAGCTCCATTACCATCCATGGCAGTATAAAAAAGGTTATGTATTCTACATAGTATATATTATGATGTTCCATAACTTGTATATGTATTAGACATATGATACTCCATAAATGCCCAACCACTAAAACCCTTTAATACTTTTCATCCATAAAATGGGTTTAATACTGATGAATTCATTTAAACCAGGGTTGTGGTTGGCATTAAGTAAAATCTGTAACTTTAATTCTAATACATCTAAATTATACTTAGTAACCTTTCCTTGTGAATCGAACTGTTGGTGAATAATCCCAAAAAACATAAAAGAATGATTTGGAAATTATATGTCTGGCAATTGTTAATTTATTGTTCTTAATATTCGTTAAGTGTTCTCTTACCCTTGCCCTAAGTTGCCTGCTAGTTTTGCCAACATAAAATCCCTCACACTGTTGACACTTAGCTATGTAAACAACATTTTTTGTGTAGCAATTGATATATTGTTTAATCCTTATATTATATCCATTAATAGTTATATTGCTATCTGTGTTGATCATATATTTACAAGTTGAACATCTACCACACTTGTGGTTACCCACCAGTTTAAAGGACTCAACACCTGTGTTGCTGTTCATACCTTCAAACATATCCTTGAAGGACAAGTCCTTCCTACAAACAAATTGTATATTTCCTGTGCACATGTCCCCCAATAATTTATCTGAACTAATCAATTTCCAATTCTTATTAATTATATCCTTTATATCTGAGGACATACCATTAAAAGTGGAAATGTATAAGGGAATATTATTACGAACGAACTTACCCATTTCTACAACTCGACTTGAATCAATTGCCATGGGGTTAGGATCATTGCTAAGTAAAATAGATTGGTATATACCTTTTTCCCTTTTATATACCACTTCCTTGGCTATAGTTCCACACAATTCAGGTGGATATCCCCTGTTAATAAATAAGAGACTAATAAATTCAATTTCCTTGCTAAAGTCCACTTTTGCTGCCCTCACCATCTGTCCTTTCACGACTGCTTTTTTCTGATGGTGAGGGTGCCAGCTGTCAAAGTGTAAGTATGAATTTGAGAAAGTGGACTTTCTGTATATATTCGACATCAATTTTTTGTTAACCCTATCATATGTTAATTTAATGTCTAAATAATTAATACTTTCTTCACTAATAGAGTGTGTAAATCTTAAAAATGATACATTGTTATTGATATATTCTATAAACCTTTCCAAAATATTTCTATCCCCTTTCCATATAATAAATAAATCATCTAAAAACCGGCCATAAAATTTAATATATTGGTTAAATTCTGAGTTAAAAACGTAATTAATCTCCCAAAAGGTTAACACAAAATTAGGCACAGGCTGCCCCCATAGCTACACCACTGACCTGTTTATAATAAGCCCCGTCAAAAAATATAAAATTGTTTCTTAATACAATCCCCATGAGTTTCACTATGACATTAATGCTATTTTGTTCGTATAGTTTGGTATAATATAATTGTTCCTCCAACCACTCCAAACCTGTGTCCTGAGGTATGACTGTGTATAAATTACATACATCCAGGGTGATAAAAATATCATCCTTGTTCAACTCCACATTTTTTATTTTGCCCAAAAAGTCCCAAGAATCCTTGAGAATATAAGAAAAAAATGCAATACCTGGCTTTAACTGATGGTCCAAATATTTACTAATAAAGTGCGTCTTACTCCTCTTGCCATCTACTATGGGTCTAAACATTAGGTTGTCCAATCCTTTATGTATTTTAGGGATGCCAAAAATACCACTAGTAACAGGAAATTCATTTTGTAGAAATTGCCATTCTTTTTCATCTAATTCACCTTGATAAAGCATGTCAAACAGTGTGGTATCTATCCTCCCATTGGCTATATTTATCTCATTTCTACTAACCTCTATGTATGAATCGTCCATCAACATAGTATTCATATAAGTTACATAGTCGTTGTTATCCACAATCACAATGCCATTGCCCTTGTCGGGCTTCATAATTCTAATATTCCTCATAGCCAAAATCCTACCTAAAGTAAGTTCCTCCTGTTTAGATAAATTATTCTTTTTAGTGGTTTTTCGATCATATTTAAAATAGGCATCCCTAAAGTCATTTTCAGTGACCTTTTCAAACATTGCTATTTTTTCATTCATAGGGGGATTGTAAGTACTTGGTTTGGACAACCCATTTTGTTCAAAACCTAAATTACCCAGAGTGTTACTTTGATATAATATTTTCAAATTTAATTTTCGGGTGAATAACTTCAAATCTATTATACTATTAACTAAATTACCCTTCCTTTTGGGTAAACTAAACCCCTTCGAAAATAATTCTACACAATCTCTGTCCAATACATGGTTGGTATAATTATATAACTTAAAATCACCTCTATCATTCTCCACAACCACTGGGTTGAAAAACAACCCACAACCCTTGTCTCTGCCATAAAGTAAAGTGTCCTTAATTGAGGTGTGTCCATTATCAACTACAAATGTACTATTAAACTCGTTAACATTCACAATATAATTTGCGTTAACCTCAGTCATTACCCCTACTTCGTCTAGTTTACCAATGTCATAAATAGATAAATTTAACAAACAATCATCCTCATTCAAAATATTTGATGCTGAGTCCCCGTTGACAACCTCACACGTGCTTAAATATCCCTTAAGTGTATCACCGTCATCACCCAAGGCTAATTCACTGGGTTTACCAGCTTGTGTTTGAACATTAAGCTCAATAACATCAGCCATAAAATTTTGGTTATCACCGCCTGAAACTGTTGGCAAAGTTGATAAATTGTTGTCCCCAGGGTTTAAACTATGTGAATTATCAATTAAACCATCATGGACACAGTCTAAATACTTAGCACTTGCTAAAAAATAATCATTAGTGTCCCGAACGTTGGTATCAGCTTCACATGCATGAGCGGTACATATGTCATCCCGTCTACAATCATTTGACATAAATAGTCGGTTTACATCGGCCATATTACCCTCGTCCGTTGTCCAAGTAATATGATCAAGATGCAACCCTCCAGTGTTAACCTCATGGGTTAGCACATTGGATAAAGCATGGTCCCGAACAAAACCGTCACTGTCACCTACATTGACCAGTTGATTGGATAAAGCAGCAACATACCGACAAAAAGTCCCCTGTCCAGTTGGCGTATAATGATGAACAACAACGCCATCAGTCACTGTTAATGGAGATTCAAAGTTAACCAAACGTAAAGAGGCACAATTGCTGAATTCCGAACCACAGTTATATACGCAGATGTTACTAATATTGCATAACTCATATGGAATGGGCGAGGGTAAACATGATACTAAGTCAAAAGGCTTACCCAAAACCTCCAAGCTACTTGCTTCCCCATCCGTTTTTTTGTATTTGTTGGTTAAACCTCACGTTTTTCTCCGGATCCCTTTTAGACCGAACAGCTGACACCTCAGATTGTTCGTCTTCTTCATAGTTGTGTTGATCCCTTAATCTCTTGGATCTTCTCAACGGGTCCCCCTCTCTGGTGTCCTCTCCTTGTCCGAATACACAATTCTCATCTCGTAAGGGGGAAGTGATGTCATCTAAAGCATCGAGACGACTGGTGCTCACTTCCGGTCTCTTCCTGTCAGCATTGTTTCTTAACGGTTTAGATTTGGGATACACCAACCCCGAAGAGTACACCTTGGTATCTCTTTTAATTTTAAGTTGTTTCTTTTCATAAATAGTGTTACAACTATGTTCGACATAGTTCGCAAGCTTTTTGTTTAAAGTTTTTTGTTTAATGTTTTTGTTAATGTTTTTAATATGATATTGATGGATTAAGGACATTTTTTCTGTTTTTTGTTTTTGAGTGGACAGTATATCGAAGTATGTATTGTTACACTGGTTTATTCAGCTCAATTTAATGGAATTTAATTTAATTAATTTAATTACATTAATGCAAAGTGCTTATACATCATTGGTTAACAGGTCCAATCAGTTCCTTTGGCACTTATATTTAAAGTTTCAGTTTAGATTCAAATGTGTTCTGATGAAGTTCGTTTTGTGAACGAAACCTAGGTCGACGTTTTTATTTTTATGTTACTTATGTGTGTTTTCATTTAATAAATACCTTTGGAACGTTTATGGACCTGGATGTTTTTTGGAGAGCTAAACACCTGTGAGCTGGCTGCTTGACTCCTTTGCAGTGTAACCGATCGACTAGTTACACTTTCAGTGGTTTTATACTTGTGTATACCTTTGTTTCCTGGTTCTGGAGTTTCTCTTCATTATTTCCCTCTGTGGAAGCCATAATCTGTATCTCTTCTGTCTCTTATGAGATAGACTAAGTTGTTCTAAGGAGGTATCAATAAATTGAAAGGTCTACAGAGAGTATGCTAGGTCTGTATCATAGGTAATATTTTTATAATTGTCTTGGTTCTAACCTTCATGTGACCATTATGATCCTGAACTAATTATTCCTTCTGATTCCTACCATCCTATGACTTTTAAAGAAGGAGGAGAGAGCTGAGGATAGGAACTTTCATCCAGCAGGTATTAAGAGATTTTTCTTATGTTTCTGTCACTCCTCATTACCAAGAAAATGCAGTGATATTGCTCATTCATCATTAATTGGTGTGAAAGTGCCCCTCCATAATCCAGTGATACTGCATGCATACTCCTTGATGAAGTCTTGCTCACTGCGTCCAAATTAGCTGCTAGAGGTGTAGCGCCTGGCCTTCTTCTCTTCATGTGGAGCACATCACCAAAACCTACCCAAGAATGGTGAGTCATCATTGGGCACTCCCTCCAATCCAAACTAAGTTGGCTCTTGCCTTACTGGCCTTAATCTGAGGCCATAATCTGGGTTCCTTCCATCTACACTGTTGATCTAACTGAGATAATGGATGGATATAATAGTTAATAAGTCATTATTATTTGGGTGGTAACAGGAAGTTAGAAAAGCCTAGTAAGTTAATTTATGGCTTTACAATGATTTAAACTGAAAGACATACTAAGAGCAAATTATACAATTGGCTAACTCAGGTATGCAGAATTATTCAGTAGATGAAAAGCATTCAGGATACTAGGCAGTAGGAAAGCAGTTGGCATTCTGGTACAATGATCATAGCAGCTTTGGCTCTGTATGTTATTCAAAGCATTTAAATATTTTTTATTACACTCGTGATTTGGATAACAAACTTGTGTTAACTACAAGATGATAACGAGATTAGCCAATTTTCATTCTTGTATAAATTTGTGTTCCACAGATGCAATAAACTGGTCTAAAGAAGGTACCTAGCCAGAGTGAATTTTGTTCATTGAACATTTAATTGAAATTATAAGTTTGACAGTGAGGCTTAGCAGAGATAAATCCTTGGTCTGTGTTCTGACTGAAGAACAGGCAAAGAAGATCCTGATTAGATCAGTGTTGAGTTGTCATTATACAGGGTTAACCTGGCAGAAACAAAGTGTTGCCAGACATGATTCATAAAGAAGGCAAATAAAACTGGATTATGCACAGATCTCTGTGGAGCATCCATAGAGCACAAAAATTGACTGGTAAATGACAGCCGTTTTTCTGAGCTTTAAAGTGTTTATTTTGTCTCAACTGCCTTCATTTCTTAAAAAAACAAAAAAAATAAGCTACCCGATACTTGTTTGATGCCTTTCTGAAGCTAGTAGAGTCCAGTTTTCAGAGTTTGCTGAATCCAGGACTGTATTGCAGTTTCTGTGTTGGCCCATACCTTACTTGGATAGAAGGAAGTTTCTCTGTTCACCAGTGAGAGTGGGGAAATTTGAGCAATCTATCTGTCCCTGGAGGAGTAATTTTCAGCTCAGAATTTGTAGTTTATTGGCCATTTTGGGCTAATTTATATCCCTTTTATCTTCCTGCTATAAAAATCCGCTTTTGTGCACTGCGCAGCATCAGTTAGCTGGCGTTAACTATCCCCGGCTCCACAGAGTCTGCTCTTCAGTTTTTCCCTTATAGCTTGTCAGTCTTTCAGCCTAAAGCACTCAAACCCATACCTTTTAGCCCAGCACTTGTTCTAAATCTACTGCAGCACTAAGCACTCAAACCCTGCATCTGCCAGAAGGGAATAGTCTTTATACTTCCCTACTTATTCAGGCATGTCCAAAAGACAGCTCCAGTGTACTTTCCAGCCTACCTGATGAGCCTGGTCATCTTGAGACAATGCTACAACTGCCTCATGTACACAGACAATCCTCTCATCCTACCACCAAACACTAACACTTGTGAAAGATGCACTTATACAGCCAATCTAGAGACAAAGCTATCTCCAACCAAGACTGGAACAGACAGTCAAGAGGAGAAGGTAACAACTCGTAACACCGCACTCACAACACATAGACCAACTAAACCAACACCTCCAAAACCCACACATAGAAACACCAATACATGTACAGAAGCTCTGATTAAAAATCTAAATCTGCCTAGGCAACTGAGACCTCCAAAGCAGACAAACAAGCAACCTCCTCCCACCAACACACCCCAAGCAACAGATAGGCCACAAACTCGGTGTGCCGCACAACCACAGCCCATAAGGCTAAACAACATACCCAACACACTAGTGATAGGGGACAATATAGTCAGGCACACCGATGTCCCACTCACCAGGCTGGACAAAGAAAAGGTTACCGTCAGCTGCTTGTCAGGTGCCAGAATCCGCCACATAATGCATGCACTCAGGTCACTACAAGGCAAGTACAAATATGACCCTGTCATAGTCCATGTTGGTGTAAATGTCCTGAGATGTACCTCCCTGAACTACATGAAAAGAGACATGGAAGAGCTCTCCAATCTTGTAGCCCAGGCAGGTATGACCCTAGCCCTGAGTAGCATCCTGCCGCCACCAAAAATGATACCACAGTACAAGGATAAGATGATCAACTTCAACAATTGGCTAAGCTTCTGGTGTCAATCAAAGGGGATCCAGTATCTGTCTGCCCTGGGATGACATGTTTGACAGGTCATGATGCTTTGCCAGAGATGGCCTGCACCTGTCACCCCTGGGATTCAGGATATTGGCCAAGGCTCTTGCCACCCCTATAGTGCCTTTTTTAGGCAAGGCTCAAAAAACAAACCCACCACCATAAGAATTACAAGTAACAAAAAAACTGAGGGCAATGTTACTCAACGCTAGGAGTCTAACCCTCAAAATGCACTCACTCGAGGCACTCCTCAAAATGGAGGACATCTATATCTGTGCAGTGACTGAGACCTGGTTCAAGGCTGCCAAGAGCACCCCGGCACTACCAGGCTATAATTCATACCACACATTTCGGCCACAAAACCCAGACCGAAACACGAAGGGCAAAGGTATGTCCATATTTATCAAGGACATCCACACCTCCAGGCTAATTGCAAACACGATGCCTCTGAAATCATCCAAGTGCAACTAACCCTGGGCAAAAATGCATTTCAAATTGTAGCTTGTTATAGATCCCCCACCATGACCCAGGACCCTCACTCCTCTTTCCTGGAGACATTGGAATAAAATGAGGGTCCAACCAAAATAATAATGGGCGATTTCAACTACCCTAACATAAACTGGGAAAACTACTCTTGTAATAATCCCCTTGCTCAATGAATCATGGAATTTATTAACTCTAATGCCCTGGATCAACTAGTCAACACCTCCACCAGGGGCAAAAATATTCTGGACCTGGTCATCACCAACGTGGGTGACCGGTGCTCAATGCCTGAGATCAACTTATCGCTGGTTAGATCAGACCATAAACTAATCACCCTAGATATCCACATCCCAACCACACCCCCACACAAGGAAACCATTGTAAAAATGTTTTCCAGAATGAACTTCATGCTATTCAAAACTGAGGTGACTAACTTCATGATGCACCTGCAGATGGATAACATAGTCAATACAGTCACAAGTGCTGAATCTTACACAAATGCACTCTACAAGCACCTGCATGAGTGCATGGATTATGCTATCCCCAACAAAACCAAGACGCTAGCCTCCAAAAAAAGGAAGCCGATCTGGTGGTCCCCTGCCATTAACAAACTCTACAACAGAAGGAAGAAACTGTTGCAAAAGAGAGTAAAAACCCAGGTATGGAGGAACTCACTGACGGGCCTCAGTAAGAAACTAAGATCCCTCATAAAATCCTCCAAAGCTAATTTTGAAAGAAAAATTGCCACGGATTCCAAAGGCAACCACAAATCATTCTTTAGATATGTCAAGAACCTCCATGGTAAGACCCAGATCTGCACCGAGCTACAACAGAATAGCACAAAATATACAGAGCCAACTGATATTGCCAACATATTGGCAGATAGGTTCAGTGCAAACTTCACTCTCCTTCACCCCCCCCAAAGGGCCTGTAACTATCGCAGATGGTTGTAAAGCCCTGGTAATCACAAACACACAGGTAAAAATGGCACTCTCTAAAGCCAAAAACACAGCATCCTTGGGACTGGACAACATCCCAGTCTGCATCTTACACGAGCTCCAAAATGAACTAGCCCCCCACCTAAAATCCATGTTCATTCAAAGCCTCACCACAGGCTATGTGCCCACAGAATGGTGCACAGCGACAGTTATCTCACTCCACAAAGGAGGAACCACAACAGACCCCGGGAACTATAGACCTATTAGCCTGACAAGCCTGGTCTGCAAGGCCATGGAGCGTGTCATCATGGAACTCATAAACAAAGACAATGGTAACCTCCAAACTCTGGATACTACCCAATTTGGATTTGTAAAAGGTAGGTCATGTCTCCTAAACCTGGTAGACTTCTTTGAAACAGTTACTAAGGCCATAGACGAGGGCAAGGTAGTCCACATAGCCTACCTGGACCTTGCTAAAGTCTTTGACACTATCCCTCATTCAGGAATCATAGATGAACTCATCAACCTTAACATAAACCCTTACGTCATGAGATTTGTGGCCAACTGACTCACAGACAGAACCCACATGGTAAGAGTTGCATACTCCAGATCCGACTCCAAACCAGTGACAAGTGGTGTACCCCAGGGTTCAGTCTTGGTACCTCTCCTGTTTGGTATATACTTCTCTGAAGTGCAAGCAAACACCAAGGGTCTAATGCTAACCAAATTTGCAGACGACTGCAAACTAGGTGCCATTATTGATTCCCCTGCTGATGTAGACATCCTGCAAAAGGCCCTCACCGAGACAGACACCGGGTGTCAACATCATGGCCTCAAGCTAAATGCCAAAAAGTGCATTGTTATCCCCTTTAGTAAAAACACGGTACCCATGAATTACCAAATGGAGGAAGTTCACTTAACACAGAAAGTGTGATAAGAGACCTTGGGACCCAAGTGGATAGTAACCTCTCCTTTGATAACCACATTGCCACAGTGGTCAGAACATCTTTCTACGTGGCGCACCTAATCACAAAAGAGTTTGCATCTAGGAATAAGGAAGCCATCATTCCCCTCTACTCATCACTTATCAGACCCCTCATTGAATATAATGCGTCATTTGGTATGTACCTCACAAGACACTAACAACAACTTGACAGGCCCCAAAAGTACCTCACGAAGATGACTGCAGGCCTCAAACAATTGCCCTATGCTGACTGGCTCAAGAAACACAAGCTCTACTCAGTTGCATACCGCTTACTATGAGGAGACCTCTGTCTGACATACAAAGCTATGTCAAACCCGGAATTGCTGGACATGCTCCACTTGAAGAAATCTCAATCTCCCCAAGCCACATGCTCTAGGGACCTAAACCTCACCACAACAATAAATAGGACATGCTGGTGGGATAGATTCTTGCCCCAGAGACTTCCCATGCTCTGGAACAAAATTCCCATCCACATCAAGCAGAGCTCATCATTAGCATTATTCAAGAAAAAACCTTGATAGGTGAATGGGTGATAGGAAGTTCACCCTGGGATTATGTCTGGGGCACTGCTCGATAGAGGGGCAGGAATTTAACAATACATGGGTGGCAGAAGCCAATACAGTGTTGGCTATGCTTGCTTTGGCCCTCGGGGCGATAGCCTAGTACCTACCTATGAACCTATGAACATATGATATTGTTTTCTATTTCTTAAACTGCAGCATTTTTTTTTTATTTTTGTTCCATAACATCTGAAGTTACTGATTTTGACTTTATTGTTTTTTTCTGGTAAGTGTTTTTTTAGTGTTGTACGAATACTGAGAATCTGCCACATGCTGTAGTCACTCTGCAGCAATGAAATGAAGCAATATCAAACAAAACTGCACCACTGAGTTAGTAGCTTTGGATCTAGTTTCAGTTATATAACCACTTATCTCAAAAACAGTCAAATGTTCTGCAGTGTTTAACCATTTATTACAATAGGTACACATATAACATGTCAAGCATCTTGGTAGTTTTTCTGAAATGTTTTAAAGTGAAATTTAAGTAGGCCTAGCAGAATTATACTCTACGTGCATTAAGTGACCTATTCAGTATCCTGCATTTTCAAAGCTTGCATATATAAATAATCCATCTGATTCAAAATGCTAAGGCTGGTCACACATTTCTATGCTAAGTTTGATAGGTGACATATCCTGTCCTTTTAACACCAAATTTTCAATTCTAAACACAGGTGTCATTTGATGAGAAAGAAGAATTTTAATAAATGTGTTCATTTCTTATTGTTTTCTTATAATCTTTGCATGAAAGTGACTGTTGATTTCAAAATGTTTACTTAAAAATGAATTATGACACCATTCTTCTCTTGGATTCTGTTTAGTCACTACCTCTGTCTCTTATTTTTATGCTTCATGAGATGGTTACTGCCACTTATTTCTTACAGAAACTAGTGAGTTATGTGTTTTTATGGAATATCAAGTTATAAGTATGGCACTTTTATGAAAATTTCCAGCTGTGGATTATGTCGCTGAACTGTTAACAAATCTACAGCTGTGGATTTCAGTTACCATACATTTTGCAGAGACGTTATAGTCAAGAGTAAATCATACTTTGGATGTGCGCTACAGACAAAAGTAATTAATAAAATGGGGAAAATAATCTGAGACAATTATAGAAAAAAAGAAAAAATGGTAAACAGCTAAGTGAGATATTTTACCTCTCATTAAGAAATAAATGCCATTAATAGATAAGGCTGGATAGATCATTTAAGTATATAATGCTTTTGTAGGAGGATTTTAGTAGTCCTACACAATTCCATAACAGTATTAGTGGTGTCCAAATGTCGGGGTCATGGTGTAAACCCCTTTACTCTGGGATCACACATAGATGGAGCAGAGGAAGTGGTCAACATAGGTTTGTTAACTCACGGCAGGCTGTGGGGAAAAAGCTGCTTTTTAAAACACTCATAAAGTAAACAAAGAGCAATAAGAAAGTCTTTGGCAACTGATGTGATGATTATAAAACATGAAAATGAATCTGCACTTTAATTCACTAAACAGCAAGCCTCCCATTCAATAAACAGCATGAAAGATGAGACCATGATAGTGGAAAATGAACATCTACATTTTTCCTTCATGTTTGAGGAATGCTTTGACTGGAAGTTTGGTGCAGAGATTTAAGAAACTCTGATAGATTTATGTTCTGCAGTGGTCCATGGTTTGATTCACACAACTTCCATTTGTCTTCTGTGTAACTCTAAGTGAATAAGTCTATGCCCACTGGGTTTACCTGTTAACAATTTTTTTTTTTTTTTTTTTTTTTTTTTTAGTATTACAAATTTATATGGACAAAGATAAAATTTAAAAGAAAATATTAACGCTATATGATAAAGGAGAAATTGTGAAATGGGTTGCTAAAATTTCTTTGAAGTAGCATTTTCTCCACAAGCATTATAACTATAGAGACTCTTCACACTGAAGAATGTCTGCAAAATAACTGCCATGTCAAATAGATTTAAGCAGTCCAACTGCCTACTGTGCAAACTGAATGACTTAGAGAATGACCAGGGGCAGAATAACCAGGTGCAGAGTGACCTTAGGGGGTTTGGTAGAAGGACTAGGAAGTCCAGACACTGTATATTTCCTGATAACTACTAACTCTTTGGCTACAGAAACTGAACTCAATCTACCATTATTCACAGAGTAAAACCTTCAAGAAAAAGCTAGCCAAGCTAGAAATTTCACTGTGTGACACCTTAAACCTCCTGTAATAGAGGCCCATCGGATATATACAACTTAGTATTATTGATCTGACTGTATCCACAAAGAATTAAAAAGAAAAAGTAAAAAAGTCATGGACCTTCAGGAGCCATATTGCTGAAACACTTGATGTCATAAAGGGGTCATTTGCATATATCCCATGGGCCTCTGTTACATGAGGTTTAAGGTGTCACACAGTGAAAACTCTAGCTTGGCTAGGTTTTTGTTGCAGTTTTTACTAATTGGTTGGTCTGACCTTTTTACACTTTGATTTTGATTATTTACAAAGATGTATTTAAAGTGTTGTTTTGATTGTATCTACTCTATTTTCTGAAAAAAAAAAAAAAAAAAATATATATATATATATATATATATATATATATATATATATATAATTGTTACCCGCCTTTCTGAATTAGTATAGTCCAGTTTTCAGGTTATTGCTGAATCCAGGGCTAAGTTACAAGTTTCTGTGTTGCCCATACCTTACTTGGATAGAAGGAAGTTTCTCTGTTCACCCGCGAGAGAGTGGAGTTTTGAGCAGCCTATCTGTCCATGGAGGAGTGGTTTCAGCCCAGATGTTAGTAGTTTATTGGCCATTTTGGCCTAATTTTGACTGTATCTGCTCTATTTTCTGAAAAAAAAACAAAAACAAAACAAAAAAAAAAACAATACTTTTTCACGCCTTTCTGAACTAGTATAGTCCAGTTTTCAGGTTACTGCTAAATCCAGGTCTGTGTTACAAGTTTCTGTGTTGCCCATACCTTACTTGGATAGAAGGAAGTTTCTCTGTTCACCTGTGAGAGAGGGGAGATTTGAGCAGCCTATCTTGTCCCTGGAGGAGTGGTTTCAGCTCAGAAGTTAGTAGTTTATCGGCCATTTTGGGCTAATTGCTATCTCTTTCACTTTCTTGCTATAAAAAAATGCATTTGTGCGGTTTTGTGCACCAGGCAGCGCCGTTTAGCTAGAGTTAAACTATTCTCGGCTGCACAAAGTCTACTCTTCAATTTTTTCCTTTGGAACTAGACAAACCTTCAATTTTAGCACTCAAACCATTCATTTCACAGTCAAGCAATTGCTTAAAACTCATAGCAAGCACTAATTAACCCTTGCACTAGAACCCCTATACTGTCCAGAAGGACAAGGCTCTCTATTCGTCCCCACCAGCCAATCAGAAAAACAGCTTACTCTGCCTATCAGGCATGTCCAAAGGGCAGTTTCTGGTGTACTCTCCAGTCCAACTGGTGAATCTGGGCATTTTGAGGCAATGTTACAACCGCCTGATGTACACAGACAACCCTCTCCTCCTACACCAAACACTAATATATGCGAGATTATACAGCCAAACTGGAGAAAAAGCTCTCTCAACCCAAGACTGGAACTGACAGTCAAGAGGAGAAGAGTAATACTTGCAACACACCACCAGTCTCACATAGACCTAATAAACCAGCACCGACAAATAACATATATGAATACATGAAAACATACTCGGAGGCTCTAAATAAAAAACTGCAAATGCAACAGAGACCTCCAAAGCAGACATTCAAGCAACCTCCACACCCCATCACCAACCATGAAACACATACTTCACATAATCAGTGTGCCATGCAATCACAGCCCTTAACGCAAAATAACATACCCAACACACTAGCAATAGGCGACTCTATAGTCAGGCATACTGAAATCCCACTAACTAGGCTGGACAAGGAGAAGGTTACAGTTAGCTGCCTGTTGGGTGCCAGGATCCGCCACATAACACAAGCACTCAGGTCACTCCAGAAAAAGTACATGTACAACTCTGTCATTATCCATGTTGGTGTGAATGACCTGAGACATACCTCCCTGGACTACATGAAAAAAGACATGGAAGAGCTCTCTGGTCATGTAGCCCAGGCCGGTATGACCCTGACCCTGAGTAGCATCCTGCCCTCACCAAAAATGATGCCACAGTATAAAGAAAAAATGATAAATTTCAACAATTGGCTAAGTTTCTGGTGTCATTCAAAGGTGATCCAGTATCTGTCCACCTGGGATGACATGCTTGACAAGCCACGTTGCTTCACCAGAGATGGTTTGCACCTGTCACCCTTAGGCTTTCGAATACTGGCCAAGGCTCTTGCCACCCCATAGTGCCTTTTTTAGGCAAGGCTCAAAAGACAAACACACCACCATAAATAGCACAAGTAACCAAAAACTGAGGGTAATGCTACTCAATGCCAGAAGTCTAAACTTCAAAATGCACGCACTCAAGGCACTCCACAGTATGGAGAACATTGACATCTGTGCAGTAACAGAAACCCGGTTTAAGGCTACTGAGAGCACCCCAGCACTACAAGGCTATTACTCATACCATACCTTTCAGCCACAGCACCAGGACCGAAACACAAAAGACGGGGGTGTATCCATATTCATCAAGGGTACCCACACCTCTAGGTTAATTGTGCAGCACAATGCATCAGAGATCATCCATGTGCAACTAACAATGGGCAAAACTGCAATCCAAATTGTAGCTTTTTACAGATCACCCACCATGGCCCAGGACCCCCACTCCGCATTTCTGGAGACACTGGGAA
The DNA here is from genome assembly GCF_019279795.1 of Protopterus annectens. Lineage (NCBI taxonomy): Eukaryota > Metazoa > Chordata > Ceratodontiformes > Protopteridae > Protopterus > Protopterus annectens. The sequence continues at coordinate 1,841,170,576 of NC_056733.1, read as the reverse complement.
ATATGAAGGTCCTACCAAGCACCCTAATACTGGATGATTTCAATTACCCAAACATAAACTGGGAGAACTACTTAAGTACTAACTCCCTTGCCCAACGCTTCCTAGAATTTATAAACTCGAATGCCCTGAATCAACTGGTCAACACCCCCACCAGAGGGAACAACATATTGGACCTGGTCATCACCAACATGGGCGACCGGTGTTCCACACTGAAGGTCAACCCCTCACTGGTTAAATCAGACCATAGACTAATCACTCTGGATATCCACATTCCGCCCCCACCCCCAATCAAGGAAACCACTATGAAAAACTTTTCAAAAGCAAACTTCACTTTACTTAGTTCGAGGTGGAAAAGTTCACAGCCCCCATGCTAAAGGACAATGCTGTCCAAGCTGCTGAAACCTTTACAAAAGCACTCTATGACCATCTGCAGGAATACATGGATCGCACTATCCCAAGTAAAACCAAGAATCACTCCTCCAAGAAAAGGAAACCAGTCTGGTGGACCCCTGCCATAAACAAGCTATACAACAGAAGGAGGAAACTAGTACAGAAAATAGTAAAATCCTAAAAAGAAAAGACATCCCTAATCAGTTTCAGCAAGAAACTACGATCCCTCATTAAATCATCCAAGGCTAGTTTTGAAAGAAAAATTGCCAATGACTTCAAAGATAATCAGAAAGCGTTCTTTAGCTATGTCAAGAACCTAAGTGGAAACTCTCAGATCTGCTCTGAGTTAGAGCAGAATGGCACAAAATACATTGAACCGACTGACATTGCCAACATTCTGGCAGACAGGTTTAGTGCAAGCTTCACCCCTCTCTCACCCCCTAAAGGGCCCATAACCATACCAGAAGAATGTAGGGCCCCTTCAATCACCAACACACAGGTTAAAACAGCCCTATCCAAAGCCAAAAACACAGCTTTAATGGGACAGGACGGTGTCCCAGGCTGTGCCTTACAAGAGCTCCAAAATGAACTAACCCCCCACCTAAACACACTGTTCAAACTCAGCCTCTCTACAGGTTACATACCCACAGAGTGGTGCACAGCAACAGTTATCCTGTTCCACGAAGGTGGAGCCACAACGGACCCGGAGAACTATCGCCCTATAAGCCTGACTAGCCTGGTCTGCAATGCTATGGAATGCATCATCATGGAACTCATTAACAGAGACATTGGGAACCTCCAAACCTTGGACCCTACCCAGTTTGGCTTTGTTAAGGGCAGATCAAGCCTCCTAAACCTGGTGGACTTCTTTGAGATGGTTACCAAGACATTAGACGAGGGAAAGGAGGTCCACACAGCCTACCTAGACCTCGCAAAGGCTTTCAACACCATTCCCCATTCTAGTATTATAAACAAGCTCACCAGCTTGAACATAAACCCCTACATCATGAGATGGGTTGCCAACTGGCTCATGGATAGACCCCACATGGTGAGAGTTGCAGGCTCTATGTCCGACTCTAAACCAGTTACAATTGGCGTCCCCCAGAGTTCAGTCCTAGGAACCCCTGTTCGGTATATACTTCTCAGAGGTACAGGCAAGCATAGGAGGACTATGATTGACCAAGTTCACAGATGACTGCAAACTAGGGGTCATAATTGATTCTCCGGCTGATACAGACACCCTCCAGATGGGTCTCCCTGAGACGGATACCTGGTATCAAAATCATGGCCTCAAGCTAAATGCCGAAAAGGGCATAGTCATGCCCTTTGGAAAAAACAAAGTACCCGCGAGCTACCACATAGGTGGTAGTCCCCTAAATACAGAAAATGTAAGAAGGGATCTGGGGACCAAAGAAGATAGTAATCTCTCCTTTGATAATCATATTGCCAAGGTGGTTAGAAAATCCTTCTATGTGGCCCACCTAATCACAAACGGGTACGCATCTAGAACAAAAGAGGTTATTGTGCCTCTCTACTCATCACTCATTAGACCCATCATAGAATACAATGCCCCATTTGGAATGTACCTTACAAGACACCTGCAACAGCTGGAAAGACCACAAAAGTACCTCACCAAGAGGATTACTGGCCACAAACAGATGCCCTATGCAGCCCGACAGAAGAAACTCCAGCTATACTCGGTTGCGTACCGCTTACTCAGAGGTGATCTCTGCCTGACATACAAAGCCATGTCCAACTCAGAACTGATGGACATGCTCCACCTAAAAAAAACAAATCCCGGAGAGCCACACGATCTAGAGATATACACCTCACCACAACGATAAATAGGACATGCTGGAGGGATAGATTCCTATCCCAGAGACTCTCCATGCTTTGGAACAGGATTCCAATATACATCAGGCAGAGCCCCTCACTAACACACTTCAAGAGAAACCTTGACAGGTGGATGGGAAGCAGAAAATTTACCCCGAGGATCACTGCAGTGGCTCTGCTGGACAGTGGCGCAGGGAACTAATTTCTCTGCTGGACTGAGGCACAGGGAACTAATCTAAGGGGGTGGCGAAAGCCAACACATTCTGGCTAGGCTTATAAATGCCCTTGGGCAGATAGCCTAGTACTTACCTATGAACCTATGAGCCTATAATCTGAAGCTACTTTCCATGCAAATTTCAAAGATAGGCAAATCATCTTTAAAGTACTGAATTATATCTCCATTTAAAGACTGCTGAAGAGACATTTCCACAGTGGAGTAGATGCATAGAAAGTCTACATCTTGATCATTATTTGAAATTCATGAATAAATATCAAACATTTCTTTGGGTGAGAAATGTGTGCCACATGTTCTATCAACTCACAGAAACTATCAAAAGGCTTGTAATGTCTGTCAGCATAGTGACCTAAAGCTGTGAGCTGCTAATGAGGCACTTCCTGTCTACAAGGCTTGATACCTTTCACATTTATTTGCCAGATGTGTGAATATGAGGCAGAGTGTGCCCACAGGGTTAACAATCCAATTCTCTGATGTGTGATTCTGAACAAGTCACTTATTCAGACAATACTCGTCAGTCACCCCTGAAAAGGATCAATACTCAGCTTACCTGATCAATATATAGTGAAAAAATAGCAGAATATTGTTCTTTTTCTTCAGGAGAAGGTATAAAGAAATTAGTGAATACAGTAATCACCAACACATTACAAGACGATACTGCATTCACTGGGGAAAGGAAAGAAGAAAGTGCAGGAACCTGTTCAGTAGGGATGCCAAAGCAAAGTGCATGAAAAGTTTGCAGGGTAATAAAGGCTAATAAACAGTCACATCTTCCCAGCTGATCAGCATGGATAAAACGCATCTTTAAATGCGGAGTCCTCCATGTATCCTCAACAGCACAGTAACATGACAGTTGCTGAAGGTCCACACATCAAGAAACTCCTAAGGTACTAGTGGAAGAATGTGACACTCCATATCACTAGCAGTAGTATTTTTGATATTATCTTCAAGAAGTTGAGTGGTACTGTTTCCAAGATTATCATTATTATTAGCAGCATGTAAACTTTCTTTATCATTTTCCTACAGCAGGTTGCATAACTTTAAAATACAAATAAGTCTGCTACTCTTCCCTTAGATATTTCATTTTAACACAATAATAAATCTGGCCCCGCCTGTTTAGTTGTTGTGGCTATGGCATTTTAAATACATGTATATCTACGTCTTTCTATCAAAAAAAAAAATATATATATATACATATATATATATATATATATATATATATATATATATATATATATATATATGTGTGTGTGTGTGTATGTGTGTGTGTGTGTGTATTTAGATATATATCAGAGGATCAACTGTTTAGAAAGTCAAACTCCATACTGTTGAGATCATATAACTGACTTTTTAAATAATCAAAACATACAAAAATCTGTATTTTACAGCACCTGCAAATTATATATACCAGCTCTGGGATCACTCTGCAGTGGGGAAAGGGCAATTTTATGAGCCACACTGCTCTGACATCTTAGAACAAACAGTTATGAAAGTTGACCTTCAGTTCTAGACACTCACACACACACACACACACACACACACACACATACACACACACACACACACACACACACACACACACACACACACACACACACACACACACACACACACACACACACACACACACACACATATATATATATATATAGAGAGAGAGAGAGATAAAAAGATGTAGATACTGATATAGATATTGATAAAAATATATAGATATATATGAGAATTGTCTGCTTTTTATATCAATTTGTCTCATCAATGGATCCTGCAATGCTATTATACTGAATTAATGCAAAGTTGGTGGATACAAGGGTGAAGGAAGCCTCCGCCTTTTTTAGCATTGTTGTGCAATGTCAGGGATAGCGTATATTAAGATGAAGAGGTAAATGGGTGCAGTCCTCCACTTGGGAGGTGCAAGGGGCCTGTCGTCTGAAGAAAAATTAGTTTTGCTATTTTATGTGTAATTTCAGTCATACATGTTCTCAACAAAATATTCAAATGGTTCACATTTCTATTAAGATGCTCCTATTAAGTTCATGAAGGGATGTATACACACAAATATATATATATATATATATATATATATATATATATATATATATATATATATTAATCCCAATTTTGATGTTTTATTATAAAACATCCGGACAGCCACAAAATGCTCTTATGACTGCTTCTATCCTTATGGATATCATTGATTCTCAGCACTGAATTTATATATAGATATACTTTTTCTAGTGAAATGTATAGGATTTTTATATCTTAGGTAATGACGGATCTGTAAACAACTTCTAAGTCTACACAGACCAAACAAAAAAGCAGGTCAAAGCCTATACTCCTGCTATATAGTCACCGTGGAGTGCACTGCTGCTGGAAATTAGAGCCACATCAATCCTTAACAAATTCAAACACATTCTAAACAACCATATTTGCCAATTCACTAAGCCACCCTAACATATTTACCCACCGTCCCACCTGGCCCACCCCACCTACACCTTCAGCATTAAATTTTCCCTGGTCCTTCTTTTTTTTTTTTTTTTACTTTACACTCCACACTCATACCCACTTCAGAGCTCTTTTGCTCCCCTTCTTCTGTTTTTCCCCAATACTCCCTTTTTCTCTTAGCACACATACTAGTTTTCGACTCACTTCCACCTAAACTCCACACCCAGCTCTTCCACTCCCCTTTTTCTGTTTTCTTCCCATGACTTCCTTTACCTATCACCTCATACACTATTTTTCAATTCACTTTCACCTAAACTTCAAAGGCTTGGTATCCCCCTCCACCTGTACTCCTCCCATACTCCTCTTCTACTTCCCCACTTCCTCTTATTATTCTTTAAAAACAATACCTTATTTTCACTCCCCCTTTGCTTCCTCTTTCACGCTCTTAAATGATACTAATCAATCTCTTCTAGCTCTGTCTTCACAAAAAATGCCCCCTCTCCTCTTCTTTTTTTTCACCCCCCCCTTTTCATCATTTCTTTCTACCACCCAAACAAATAACTGCCTGAATTCTCCACTGTACTCTCCCCTCCTTTATTCCTTTCTCCTGGCTCATCTAATCTCCTTACTCTGCACCAAATTAGTACTCTTGCATACTCAGTTACCATTGTCTACTTCATATTACATAAATGCTCCACTGCCTACCATGAGCACTGCCTCTAGGCCACAGTTGGCATCATCATACCTTAACCCATACAATACTCTCATCCTGAAACTGAAAATTTCAATCTTTGTTGACCTTGTGTATAAAATTTTACTTGAATGTACTACTTGATACAGTTTAATAATTTTATAAAATGTGCATTATATTATATTTTTCTTATTTGTAGTTATCTAATATTTTACATTGCCTTTGTAGTGAAGCTTTTCTCCTTGGGCCTCTGCTGAAAATGGGCTTTTATTGATCCAGTCAGACTTTTCTGGTTACCAAATGTCAATAAAATACTAAAATAAGTATTCTAGGCACATAGTATATTCTTCACGTTAAGCAGAAATTCAACACATTATCCTCTGTGCAAAGTAAGAATTATGTAAAATGTCAGACTGTGGAAGTGAAGGCATATGGATATTAAGATATGGACCATATGCATGAAAAGATGCTTTTCACTTACCATTTGATGTTTTGTTTCAAACATTTGGGTAGTAACAAAATGTTATTCAATTACAAAGTGTCCGTAATGACTCCTTTTATATCCTTATGGATTTCAATGCTGATCAGCATGTAAGTTGAGCACCAATTCCACACTTAAAACCATGGCATTTAATATTCTAAAAATCAGCGTAAGGACGACCCAGAATAACTCCAGCAGTCTAAAACAAATGCTGTAATATAACAGATTCAGGGCAGGAAATGTACAAACGCCAATAAGACATAAAATCAATCACATTTAATGTTCGGCAAAAAAATAAATGAATTCACATTTAGCGCTTTCATTCACACTAAGGTGGACTTCATCAGAATAAAAAACAACATTAGTTAATCACTTCAATACCCCATTTTGGCACCATAAACTCTCATTAAAATTCAAATTTAAAGCGAACCAATACTATGATATAAGTTAAACTGACACTGTACAAAGTTAGCTAAATAGCTAAACCCTACTAGTGCTGTGTACTTATACATAAACCAAACAATACTACACATTAAGTCAACTGACTGCATGTACTGCATTTAATCATCTGAAATAAATCAAACCATACTACACAGTCACTCAACTGACTGCATGTACTGCATTTAATCATCCGAAATAAATCAAACCATACTACACATTCACTCAACTGACTGCATGTACTGCATTTAATCATCCAAAATAAATCAAACCATACTACACATTCACTCAACTGACTGCATGTACTGCATTTAATCATCTGAAATAAATCAAACCATACTACACATTCACTCAACTGACTGCATGTACTGCATTTAATCATCTGAAATAAATCAAACCATACTACACATTAACTCAACTGACTGCATCTACTGCATTTAATCATCTGAAATAAATCAAACCATACTACACATTCACTCAACTGACTGCATGTACTGCATTTAATCATCTGAAATAAATCAAACCATACTACACATTCACTCAACTGACTGCATGTACTGCATTTAATCATCTGAAATAAATCAAACCATACTACACATTCACTCAACTAACTGCATGCACTGCATTTAATCATCTGAAATAAATAAAACCATACTACACATTCACTCAACTGACTGCATGTACTGCATTTAATCATCTGAAATAAATCAAACCATACTACACATTAACTCAACTGTCTGCATGCACTGCATTTAATCATCTGAAATAAATCAAACCATACTACACATTCACTCAACTGACTGCATGTACTGCATTTAATCATCTGAAATAAATCAAACCATACTACACATTCACTCAACTGACTGCATGTACTGCATTTAATCATCTGAAATAAATCAAACCATACTACACATTCACTCAACTGACTGCATGTACTGCATTTAATCATCTGAAATAAATCAAACCATACTACACATTCACTCAACTGACTGCATGTACTCCATTTAATCATTTGAAATAAATCAAACCATACTACACATTCACTCAACTGACTGCATGTACTGCATTTAATCATCTGAAATTATCTAAAATATATGCTAAAAAAAAAAAATATATATATATATATATATATATATATATATATATATATATATATATATATAAAATATATGTAAAAAGTGTGTGTTGTTAAAACATAAATTGATTCCTGTTCCATATGCTGCTGTGTCATGTATCGTCAATACACTCTATAGTGTCTACGTCCTTTTATACACAAAAAAAAACTGAACAGCATGGCTAAATATTAAATAATAAAAAATATATAAATTAATAATAATACAAAAAATGATCATCAATCAAAACACATTAAAAGTCATACCTGTCAAAACTGATGTGTCTATGTCATGTTTTACATTTTGTAACAGACACAAAAGGGTGTTTGTACTATTATCATAACTGTAGTATAGGTTTTATAGTAAAAAATTCATTAAGTCCAGGCTCCCTTGCCACATCAGTTGATATTTGCCATTTGATCTCTTTCTGGCCAAGAAGTGCCTTAAAATTGCCCCCACGTGGCCCTAAACTAATCTGATCAAGTATGGCAAATTTAAAAATATGTGTTTCACCATGTTTAGCTACATGTCTGTACAAAGTATTGTTTATATCCTTCTTTCTTATACTGTATAAATGGTAGTAAATTATTTTCTTAAATTGCCTCTCCATTTTACCTGTGTAGTAGCAGGGGCATGTCATGCATTTGGCTAAATATGTGATGTACTTGGAATTACATTTACCTTGTTTGAAATTAATTCTAGTCCTTTTGACATTCTCTAAGACTATTCCTTCTGCCTCCAATATAGCATGACATTATCCACAGCTACCACAATGCCTAGTATGTTTGTTTAAATCACTACTTCCTTTTGATGTTGGTCCATTCTCTAATTTTCTCTTAATATTTGCACCCATTTTATACAAAAACACTGGTGTGTCGCCTATAATCTTCCTTATTTCTTTGTCCACCAGTAAAATATTCCAGTTCTTTCTTAGTGTATTTTTTATACTGTTCAGATATGGGGAATATAGCAACACATAAGCTCTATTATAATGAGTTACGTTACTATCTGCCACTGCTACCAAATTTTTAATAAGTTCTTTTCCTATTAAAGGAGGGTATTTATTTACCCATTCACTAACTACGTAATTCATAACATCATCCAGCATACTTACTGGGTACCCCCTTAATATAAACATGGATTTTATAAAATTCACTTCCTCAATCATATCCTTATACATAGACGTCATGCAGGCAGCTCTAATGCATTGTCCTTTAAAAATATATTTCATCATATTCCTTGGAAGGTTACTGGAGTATTCCAGGTAACTGTTAGAAAAAGTACTTTTTCTATAAATTCGGGACTTAAAACCACTCTTGGTGTTGGAAATAAAGGTGTCCAAATAGGCTATACCTTCTGGACTGCCTGAAAATGTGAATTTCAAAAATGTACTGGTACTATTCAAATAATCCATAAACTGCCCTATACTATTTTGTGGTCCATCCCATAATATAAAACTATCATCCAGAAACCTGGAATAGTGGCACACATACTTGTAATAACTACTGTTAAATAGATAGTCTCCCATTCCAGCATAACCAGGTTGGCGAACATGAGGGCGCAAGCCGCCCCCATGGCCATCCCTCTGGTTTGTCGGAAATACTCCCCTTCAAAATAAATGTAGTTATAATCAAGAACCACTGACATGAATTCCATTATTAAACAAATATTGTCCCATTCCAATTTGGAGTATTTCCTCAAGCTCAAAAACATCCAAGCCGTGTTTCTTAGGTATACAGGAAAATAAATCAATGACATCTATAGTAATGAATATAAGGTTCTCTTTCCATATACTAGATGTTAAATTGCCCAAAGAGGTCCAAGAATCAAATGTGGTATACTAGTGTATATATGTTTTAACCATTTGTTTATAGCCACACCAATGGGATAGGTTTTGGAATAGCTACCGGAAACAATAGGACAGAAAGGGGGCTTAATTATGTTCTTGTGAACCTTCGGTATACCTACTATAGTTGCCAGAATTGGATGTTCAACCTTTAAATAGTTGTATGTGTCAATGGTAAAAACGATTGTTTAACAAAAATTCCTCAAGGCACAAATCTATTCGTTTGTAACCTATATTAATTTCATTGATTGACACTGTTTCATAGTTCCCAGATTCATATTGTATCTTATACATTTCAGTAACGTATTCAAGAGAGTCATAAATAACCACCCTCCCCCCTTATCAGGTTTCATAATTGTTATACTACAATCTTTAGTTAGTTGTTCCAATATATCTCGTTCCCTGTCAGATAACTTGTTTTGAAACCTCCTATATCCTATGTCCATTTGTAACTTATACATTTCATTTATTACCAATCTTTGAGAGACAGCCACACTAGGGTGGGTGGGTGGTATATAGATACTTTTTTTCCTCAATTCTCCTTGAACTGTTGACTGTGATTTATTATGGAAATGGATAGCAAAATTCAGTTTCCTAAGGTAAAGCTTAATTTCTAAAATAGAGTCCACTATATTAAATTTGGTTTTAGGAATACATTTCATACCCTTAGACAATAGGGTAAAGTGGTCCTGTTCGACCACTATGTTGGTGTAATTATATATCTTAAAGTTATTGAAATTGTTAACTATTCCATCAGAAATAACTGTGCCTGATACCTCACTAAAATTAGTATCATACTCTTCCACTGTCTCCATTTCCCTCCCCTTCTCGAATCGCCATAATATAACTGATTCCAGTTCTGCCTGTGTTTTTTCCTCTTCCAATCCTTCCTCCATCCCATATGTTCCTGGTATTTCCATCCTTTCTGAAAGTTTTGGCCATTACTACCTTCATAGTTGTTCATTTGTGTTTTATCTGAAACATACTGTAATTTATCCTTCTTTCCTTTAAATTTCCCCTCCTTCCAAGGGTATACCACATTATTATTATATTGATCTACATCTATCTTTATTTTCTTACACTTCTTAGTGTATGTCACCTGTGCCTTTTTGTCAGCTATACTAAATTGTTTCATATATAATTTCTCCCATTGTGGAAACAATAAATCTTTTACAATGGCATTGTTCAATTTTTCTAATTCATCAAGTAACTTACACAATTTCTCATCATTCTTTTTGATAAGCAGTTTCATGTAGTCAAACCCAAACTTATTAACAAGTGTATTAACCTCAACATAAGATTGTTCATCCAACACTACCCCCATTGGCGCCTTGAAGAATCGTAGTCCCATAGGGACAACATTCAGTGAAATACATTTGTTCAAATATGCATTATCAATTTTTATCCCTTTAATTGCGGTGAATTTTTTGCCTAACAAATAAATCACGTCCTTCAAAGTCCCTTCAAATGCATTCTGCTTGTTCCCCTCAGAATCTTCAGATTGGCTCATGGAGTTAAAGTCAATCCCCCGGATTCATGAAGCTCGGCGCAAGTCTGGCGTAAGGCTTGCACCGGCCATGCGGCGTAGATGTGGAGTAGATGCGCCATATGCATATTAATGAAGGAGCGCAGCTGCCACAGCCACGTGCATAGGAAACGTGCGCGAGTGCAAGGGCGATCGGTTGCGCAGGGAGGCGTGTCAATGTCGGCTTTCGAGGAGCAGCCTAAACTGCTGAATATTATATTCCGCCAGCAATAGCAATCGTACCTATCAGTGTCCGTGGAGACTGAAACGTATGCAAAGCAGAGTCCCTGCGAACAGACAATGAAGAGTCAAACACAAATGCACGATAGGGAATAACGGGTCCCTACCCATGAACAAATGACAGGAAAACCGTGTGCCTGTTGTCCAACGTAGTGTTGATAGCTATACCATGTGGAAGTGAAACGTATCAGATGTTAGCACGCCGCCAGTAGGTACGTCCAGTCCAACGGAGAGGGTCACCAGCCGACCCATAATTTGAGGGAGGGAACATAGCTGTGCAGATGTGTCCATAACAAAATACACGAGGAGAAATGTAGATATAGGTAGTGACTGTATCTGAATCATATCCCACAAGCGATGTAATAGTCAGATACAAAAGGTATGTCCGTATTTCACATACCAAATGTGATAGGAAATAGCATACACATGTAAACAAAACAGAAGGAGCATATAAACGAGCCATAACTACACAGACACATGTAGGCCGAAAGGAACAGTATGATCCGTACCGTCGACCAAGATTACCACCTGTCCCACTTTGTGAGCGACAGTCCCTCTGTGGGCAGATGTGTCCTGACACAAACATGTAAAACTGGCAAATGTCCAGAGAATATAGGACATAATTCCTCCGTAGATGTCATGCAATAGTTGCATTAAACATATTTCACTGGACGTATAATACATAAATGTCATAACAAACAGAATAAGAAACCAAAATGCTACAAGAATAAGCTTAGATATAGGCAAGAATTGTAAGTTCTATCTGCCGAACTGACCTTAGGTATGTGTCGGCCTGTAAAATATGATGTGTTCACCGCAACTGTCACAGTAGGGTTGCCACCCTTACAAATGGCCAAAGTGGGACATGTTTGGTACAGACATCAGACTGTACAGGCCGACACATACCCACGGCCAGTACAAAGGACAGAACATAACTGTTTTGCCTGCAGAAAAGCGTATTCCTGTAGCATTTTAGTTGCTTATTCTGTTTCTCATAACAGTCAGGTATTTCAGATCCAGAATTAACTGTTTAATGCAACTATCACATAAAATATAAGAAATATGTTTGTCCTAAAATCTCAGGACATTTGCCATGTTGACAATTACATGTAAGGACACAACTGCCCAAAGAGGGACTGTCCCTCGCAAAGTGGGACAGGTGGTAACCCTATGTCACACTGTGGCCAATTGAAAAGGTGGAAACACAACAGTTGACTGTGGGGAGGCAATGTCCACAACGGTCGGACATGTGTAAGGAATAGCTTGGACATAGGAAAAGGTGCCATCCTACTAATGAGTAGAACAGGCTGGCAAAATCTGGAAGTCAGCAGTATAATCCGAACATGTATGTGACACAGTCGAACGGGTAGTACCCGGATACACCAACCAAGCAACGAAAGTGAAGTAAGGACGTGTACCTATGTGCGTGAGGTATAGCATATGGAAAGCAAACATGGCAGGGTAGTCCACACAACCATAAAGGTACCCGACACATGTAGGGTAGTCAATGTGTAACTCTGGCCATGTCATGGGCCAACAACCAAAGTAGTGCTCTATGGGGTGTGAGTAATTCACGTGTGAGGGGTGTGTGTTTAATGGTAAATTCCTCAAAGGCGATACTTGTGTCGTATGCAGAAAAGGTGAACTGGAGGTGTATGAGGGGGCAGTGGGTGAAGTGGAAAGAAACACAACCTCATGTAGAAACAGCTGCAAGACAAGCAGACAGGCCATAGTGTAGAACACAATCTCACAAACATATGAATATGGAAATATGCGAGACAAATGTATAGATACGGCACCGTCACATACCCACAGATGGGTCCTGATGGAACTGGCCATAACAAACGCAACACACCTGGATGCATAATAGCCTACCCAGCATACCCCCAACACACACAACCTGCCACCATACCAGAACGTCCACCAAATCCAGCCGTACTTGGTCCAATGGTTTGTTGCAGAAACAGCTACACACAGTGACCCCTACACATATGTAGTAGGTATTGTCACCCTAGGCAGTGTCAGGATTGCAAACCATGTATCCCCTGCAGGTAAAACCCCCTGCACATTTTCGTGCAGTCACAAAAATCTTCATTATCTAACTTGTTTTGGTTTTGACCAATTTTTGGGATATCCCTCACGGGATGACCAACTTGTGTAAATAGTAGAATGGGTATGACGACATGATGTCCAATCCAGTAGATATCTGGACACAAGTCAGAACATGCAGTGGAGGTCCATGACACTGTCCAGCCCTAAGTGGGCATGCATAACCTACCACCCAGGATAAAATACCTTCCCGTGATGCACATGTCCAGACACGAATAGGAGGGAGAATATAATGCACACATTTGCAAAGTGGAAAACAGCATGAGGGCGAGGAAGACACTACGTAAACAGGTCAACCCTGATCAAGTGTGAGGAACACTGACTGTGTGCAGTCGTGACTGACCATACCTGTCAACCTGTGTGAGCAAGATATCTGGACAGAGCCGTGAATATAAGTCAGACAAAGGTCCAAATTCAGGAACAATCTGTAAACATATCTCTTAGAAACATAGAATTTGATAGAATAACAGTTTGCACATTGGCATTAATGTCTGGAGTATGAAGTCTGAAACCCCACTGTCTGTCAGCACGTTCCGACTGCAGTCTTTAATGCTGAGCTACTGCTGTGCCAGAACACAACAGCGTATTACAGAGGTCTGTGCCATACCACTCAACTGTCCGGATATTCGCAGAATGACTAGGGTCACCACCTGTCCCACTTTGCGAGTAACAATCCCTCTGTAGGCAGTTGTGTCCTGTGAAAAAAATCAACACAAACCAAATGCCCTGAGAGTTTATTTCCTAATTTACTTTAACAGTCACATAAAACGGTTATTTTATATATGCATCCTCAATATGTTATGTGAAGTAGCATAAGCAATTCAAATGTTACTAGAATAAGCTATTATATGTACAAAAAAAGTTTAAAGTTCAGTACTATGCATGGCTGTAGGTATGTTTTGTCCTGGAAAATCTGACATCTCTACAGAACATGTCCCACTTTGGGCAGTCAAAAGGTGGCAACCCTAAGAATGACCACAGGTTCACCCCATAGTGTTGGTGTGTGCCTCTGATAATCTGCACCAGTGTGGTAAATAGCTGAGGATTGACATCACTAAATAATGAGAAATATCCTGAGTATAAGACTCCACAACCTGCACAAAAGTCATGCTAATGCAAAACCTAGCATTCTATCAATGTTCTAAGCTTGTAAGAGCAATCGATAAAATGTGTCCCTAATTGTCCCCCCATCGTGTAGGTTTTGCACAGGTTCAGTGCTCTAAGAGGTTGAGAGGTATGTTCTGTACATATTTACAGGAACAGCCCTTCACACTTGTGTAATGTACAACTGCATACCTGTAGTCACTTCATGTCCAAAAATAATAATCCCCATATGACTGTATACAGGTAATAGTCAAATGTGAATGGGAACACCCCTCATCATGGAGTATGGACTATAACAACCCCACCCATAATATGTAATGCCAACAGAATAAGCTGCTGACAGGTGCCCAAACACCTGTGTCTATAAACACAGGTAAAACTTCAAAATAGGGAGATAATCCCTGTCCATATGCTTCGTCTGACATTTGACCTCGGCCAGGGAAGTTCCGTTCACCAGGTGGAAAAGCCTAAACCCAGATCATTACATGAACACCCTGACAATCAAAGACCTGTATGTGGCTGGACTATATGCCTTGGTGTTCTGCATATCCTCTGAGTGATTAGCAATGCAGCCGCAGTCCAGAGCAGTAGGCAATAGGGAATGTGTAATATGTAGTACAGTCTTTTTCCCAGCAGGAGAATGGATGCCTGTGTCGTAGGTGAAGCGGTGAGGCGTATGTTGATGTAGCTAAGTACTATGGGTATGCATATCAATGAGGGAGAACACCAATAGAATAGTGGTTCCAGTATCCGGCCAACGTGAATGAAGTCCCGGTTGACCTACGACCACTGCACATATAACCTGAAAGTGTAATGAAAGCGTTCGTGCAGTAGACACATTTAAATATGTAAAGGTGAACGTGTGTTTCGCAGTAGTCCGTAAACTGGAATACAGATATGTAACTGTTACGGTCAGAATTATGAAAGTTCACAGAAGCACAATTATCTATGAAACACATGTAACCCACAATAAGGATATGCAAGCGCGCCTGCGCATGTGTAATCCGCTCACAGAATAGAAAATGAATGGTGTTTCCCCACTTTCTATGTACATGGCTCATACCTGTTAAACCCATAAAGTACGAAACCGGACAAGGCCATGACAACAACTGGTACAAATAGGGACAATCCCCAGATATTGCCCTAACAAACATAGAAAGTGGATAGAATAACAGGTGTGTCACTAGCATGGATTATCTGAAGGGTATGAAGTCGTAACCTGAAATGTTTGTCATTATTTACCAACGTCAGTCTTTAATGATATGCCACTAACTTGCCAGATAGACACAAGGTTATGAAAAACGGATCAAAGATAAGAGGCAAACAGCTGTACATGCAGCGGAAATCTGTACAGTTGAAAGGTATGATATGGAGATATATATACACATATATCCACAGACATAATCCAAAGCAAATTACGAGATGAGGAATGTACAGACATATGTATATATGTACATATATAAATCTATACACACACGATACATAAATAGATATATACACAACAAACATATGTCCTTGTACATATAACACATGTATATAAATAGGTCACGGTATAGCTAATATGGATAGACAGACAGACATGCATGAAAGGAGAATACACCGATGGTTTCCAAACCATTGCCCGGAAAGTACCAGTGTGACAGGGCCTGCAAGTTCTACACGTTAAACATGAATATAGGTGTCCTTTGCAGGACCCCAAAAATTGATCCTGTACAAAGTGCCAACTGTCATTGATGCAAAAGAAGGCACACCTGCGACTACGATATAGGTGTGCATACAACAGTAGCAGGTGCAAGGGTAATAACACATGGGTCGATTGAATGTATGATGTACGAGCTGATATCCGCAGAGTGGGGAGTGCTCAGAAGTGTCCTCACACTTTATTATCACTCACATTAAACATGTTTAATGGGTACTGTGGAGGTGTGTCAGGTATGGGAATCATGGGTATGCAGAATTGAGCCAAGGTGTTGGTTGGCACAGATCTATTAGGTACGCCACATGGGAGTGATCAATATACCTATGTGGGTATAGCACACGCCTACATTCTCCAACAAGGTGCAACCCATCTACTGGATATTGTGTAAACCATTGGGGGAAGACGTAGGGACCTATATCAGTGTCATGTAGGCAATTATCATGGATGGACACACGTGCGACCAAGATGGTAACCATACCTGCCAGAATGTCAGAATAAGACAGCTGGACTAAGGCATAGTACACGACAGACAAATAGGGACTATATTAAATATACCTCAGACAAAGTCAGACCATTGATAGAATAATTGCGTAGTCAGGAATACGAATGTTATCAGAGTTAGTAATCATGAAATAGAAATGTCAGTCATGATTACCTAACTGCACAGTCTGTCATGGCTTACCAGCAATCTACCAGAAAGGCACATTATCATGACAAATGCAACAGAATCATAGGTCAAACCCCAGGGCGTATACCCATAATGTGTACAGGTGAGAGGTATGAAGGTAACCCGTCCTAATGAAATGTACAGAACTAGTGATACTAGGTGGACAGGTGAGAAGAAAGACGTCAGGACAAATGACAAAACATGTACAAGTCATAAGCATGTTTG
Source organism: Protopterus annectens (assembly GCF_019279795.1). Lineage (NCBI taxonomy): Eukaryota > Metazoa > Chordata > Ceratodontiformes > Protopteridae > Protopterus > Protopterus annectens. The sequence continues at coordinate 1,841,153,539 of NC_056733.1, read as the reverse complement.
TCCACAAATGTGAATTACAGTGTATGGCCTGTGAAAGTCAATGTGCAAGGTTAATAGACTCAAAAGACATGTGTCCCTCAGGGTGTCATGCAGTGTCACTGATACAGTGTCCAGTCCCCCATACTCGTACGTGAGCTCTGCCACTGATGGAAAGCGCAAATACCGGCGTACACATAAGGTACATGATGGAATAATTAGTGTGGATAAGCACCTGTTGGCCTGTGTGAGGAATATAACCCAGTGGGTGGGTGTGTCCTGCAATAGGAATGTAATGGTAACTGGCCTGTGATGGCGCCATGTATTGTGTGTAGTGGCGTAAGGAAATTGATGTCCAGTATCAGAAACATACCTCCCAACTGTACGAATGTGCAGATGTATGCCTCATATGTGTGGTGTGTTCCTCTCACAATCTGTACCTGTCTGCCAAATACCTGAGAACTGACGTCATTAAATAATGATAAACATATGTGTTTAAGACCCCAAATCCCTCAGAAAGGTCATACTAATGCAAAACCTATAATACTGTCAACTATCTACGCTTGTAAGAGCAATATGTAGAATCTGCCCCTATCTGTCCCCCATCATGTTAGGCTTTGTACAGATGTTTTGCACTAGGAGGTTGATAGGTATGATCTGAAACAGATACATGTCTGAGGAAACAGCATTATCGACTGCAAGATAACTCAGAAGATATGAAAAGCGCTGCAGTAGGAAGTTCATCCGCAGGTATGTGCTGACATGTCAAATGACACAGCAGTCTACATGAAGTACCTATAGGGTGTCACCTTTACCAATGATGACAGTGGGACATACCCACAGCCATGCATACACCACAAATAGACATAGCACACAGCAAAGCCTAGGCCATGATACATGAAGCCTCCAGCGTGTATGGATTGAGTGAGAGTACAGCAAGGAAAGATGACTGCCAGGCTATTCAGCAAACACCTGCAGGGGCATGCAAGACCGCCCGTAACACGAACATTGCACGGACAATGTTGGGATTTGCAACATACCCCATTTGTATGTGTAAGCTATGCAAATGATGTAATGATAGGGTTGCCATCTTTCCAAATGCCCAAAGTGGGACATTTGTGCTACAAACATCAGATTTTGCAGGGCAAAACATACCCACGGCCAGTACAAGGGACAGAACTTCAGTTTTTTGCCTGAATAAAAGTCTATTCTTGTAGCATTTTAGTTCCTTATTCTGTTTCTTATAACACTTAGGTGTTTCAGATACAGAATAACTGTTTTATGCAACTATGACATAAAATATAGAAAATAATTTTGTCCTAAAATCTCAGGACATTTGCCAGTTTTTCACATTTTTTGCAGGACACAACTGCCCAAAGAGGGACTGTCTCTCGCAAAGTGGGACAGGTGGTAACCCTACATAATTACGCAATACATGAAACAGTAAGCTGTCCATGCAAGAGCAGAGTTATGTGCAGAAATGTACCCGGATGTTATGCGACTAATGTTTTGCACGTTGCTAAACGGAGCAATGACAGCTGCAAATACAGTATGAATACAGTCGAAGAAGCATGCCAATGTCCAAGTCCAAGGCCAGTGGCGGCTTTGTCCATTGGATATCAATGAACCAGTAGTTATCCTCCCCCGATCCCTGGTGTGGAAGCGTAGCGCAGTGCCACGAGAACGCACTTCACTTCAAAACAAGACATATGGATAATATACATACAAAATGTAGGTTTAGTTAGATGTTAGTACGCCATGCAGATGAATGGCAAGCTGGAGACAACATGGCTACTGCGTACTGGTACTTATGTGTGGAAGCGCTCTGTCAGAGATGTAATGAAGCATTTGTAGGCAGTGTGAGGCAAGTGAGGCTGAGGATAGTGAATCACAACATGTCATGCCATATGGGCCAAGCCTCTACCATGTAGTGTAGGTTAAGGGGACTATTAGAGTAGAAGATAGGTGACAACATGAGTGTGTATGTACAAAACACTGTAACCTCACCAGAGCAGTGTCACATGTGTGCTGTCAGTACTCAGTGGAAGAGACGTGTCATGAGCTATCCTAGGGAACGTCAGGAGACTGACGGCGTACGCCATGGATACCATCAATGTGACCTGCAAACCTGCCCACAGTGTGTCTGCACCCATGCGCGCCAGTAAGCCTGAGTAAGTATGTGTGCATGCGTGTTAGCCTGTGTGCGCGTGTGGAAGAATGAGTAAGCCAGTGTACGAATGGTGAAGCCCATGTAATGTCATGTATGCATTTGTAAGTGTGTATACATGTGTACTACACACATCACACACGTACTGCACACACAGACACACATGCTGCCAATACTACACACATCAGTGAAATGGCACATGGATGGAGACTACATCATCAGAAGTAACAGTGCTGTAAACTATGCTACAGTAATGGTCATAGCTGCAATGCATCATGACTGCTGAAGTACACCTGGAAGTAACACACTGTGTGTTAACAGCATGCTAACATCAATACAGTGGAATAAAGCCACCGTGTGCAGCAGCACCAGGTTAGTCAGATCCTGCATCAATGTTACACATCACAGGTGGTGGCACAGGTGACATCATATGCACAGGGTGTGGTGTTAACATGTCCAGAGCTGTCATAGAGCCATCCAATGTACATGTAAGTGTGTGTGTGTGTGTGTGTGAGGGACAACGGTTATTGCATGGCCCAATGGTGGTGCAATGGGTGTGTGTATGTGATAGCCATAGCTATTTGCAGTAAGTGTGTGTGTCTGCATATACACAGGTACAGCATGTGTCAGCCATATACAGGAGATTGTGGGACAGTCACAGACCGTAACTGCCAGGCTGTAGAGATCTCCATTACTGGCCATGGATACCCCTCCATGCATCCAACACAACTCAGTCCTGCACCTATCAATGTCTACACATACAGTCCTGGGATCTGTACCACAACCTGTGGATAAACGTGCGTCTGTAATGTTAACTTGAGGTGCATAGAATTGACAGTTACTACAGACGGATATGAGCCATACTCACATTCCAATGTAATAACCACTGCTGACTGTTGCCGAGAACTGCATACGACCAGTCAAAGGTGCTGCACTAACATTGTTTCCAATGCCCATGTAATACCCAGCAACACAATAACCGGTCTCTACACATGTATAACCCACGATCACTACAGCACACAGTATGTGCACTATCACAGAGCCATAGCAGATGTACATACATCCATGGTGCTCACGTACAGACAATGCAGCAGAGTCAAGAGTGATAATCCCAACATACATATCTATATACAATATACATTATATATATATATATATATATATATATATATATATATATATATATATATATATATGTAGATAGATACATACATATATATATATATATATATATATATATATATATATATATATATATATATATATATATAGATAGATACATACACACACACACACACACACACACACACACACACACACACACACATGTGGCAGGGTTGGGAGCAGAACATAAACGTAAGCACTGTACCACACAACAGCATCACACAGTTACAAAATGCGCTACTGTGATCAGTGGATCACATGATTCACACAGGCACACGTCTAGCCTGCAGACAGCAGCATCAAAGGCAAAAACGCTGCACGGATGTTATGGAGAGTGAATACTGTAAAAGTAATGTACTGTTGTCATGCAGCTGGAAACACACACACACACACACACACACACACACACACACACACAAACACACACTTGACAGGGCTGGGAGTCGAACATACACCTAACTACCTTATCACACTACAGCATTACGCATTTACAGAACACGCTACCAAGATTACTGAGCACAGCACTCCCAGAGGCATACTTCTAGGTGGGTGACATCATCCGCAAAGGCAAGGACGCCGATAGGGAATGTATAGAGAGTGAGCAGTCTGAAAGCATATTACTGTCCCAAGGTAGACATAGACAAACACACGGCAGTGGTGTGATCGGGGCAACCAAATATCTACAGAGCACTACAACAACACTACATAGATACAGGACGTGCCACAGACAGTACACCCTTCAAGACTGCAACCAGTGTGTTCAATGTAGGCATCCATCGTGACATTGAAAATGGACATCTGTTGCCTGGATGACCACCATCACTATACAGGATGTCAATGGCCATGCCCACACGCTTAGTATCACACGTCTGTTTGGAATGTACTGTGTGTCCATCTACACAATGGCGTACTGGGCATGCTCACACACTTAGCAGTTGCAAAGGGCCGTCTTGCATGCACACGGATTCTAACGGAAGGGTGCAGTTTGGAATGTACTGTGTGTTCATCTACACAACAGCGTACTGGGCATGGTCACACACTTAGCAGTTGCAAAGGGCCGTCTTGCATGCACATGGATTCTAAACACGGAAGGGCACAGTATGGTATTACTGTCCCCACGTACATGAAGGCCACTTACATGTATTGACCAGTACACACTCAGGAGCTATCACAGTTGTCTCAGGTGTAGATCACAGAGGTACACACCACATACTACAATGTAGCCGTCACACATCACCATGTCATTGGACCAGCAATACACAGCCATACATTAACACAACACTGTGTGACTCATGACCAGTGGACTGTACATAGGTCTACAGCAACTGTGCAGACTACACATGTACCGACAGGGTTCCATCATGTGTTATGCATTGCAATGATACCACTGTACATAACCAGGTTAACTCTACACATACCAGGGGCCCTGGGTCTTACACAGCTGTGACAGATGACTGTCACTGTACACCAACGAACACACATGTTTGGCTATGTCATACACGTAATTGCAGTGGATATATGCATGGACCAAACACACACCACATATGTACATAGCATAGCTTTTGCTGTCCTCTGTGCAGACAAGTGGCTACAGCAATCATACACACACAAATGGAAGGTGGGTCCATGGCTGTTGAATGCTAACAGTACATGAGGTAGCAATGTTGACCGAGGACACATTCCCTCTGTACTAGTTACCAATGACACCCATCATATCATACAACAGTCCATGTGTTATGTATGTCAACACACATGTCCACCAATTGCAGTACATACAAACATGGTTACATGACAGGCATGTAGGACCAACACACATGTACAATCTGTAGTGTGCATGCAGCTACCATGCATGTACAGTAGCTGATGTAAGTAACTCATCTGTGCCTAACTACAACATGCAGCTGCAATGCAGCCCCATAATTGACACTTGTATATGGTGACATACTGACAGTACGGTAGGATGTACAGCAGGTATGGATGGATGTGTGTACATAAAGTGGTGACGCACCTGTGTTGATGGATGTTTGCCAGGGATGGCTCACAGGTGTGTCACACGCCATCCAACCATGACATGTGCAAACAGTACGCTATGTTACCATTACTTGACGGTAAAGACATAACACCTACACAGCGGTCAGGTGTTACCAACAGTACGTCACTTGACACCTGTAACACTTACATCCTCCAATGTGCATATAGCAGCAAAATTGCCGAAGGTAGCATTGGTACACATAATGCGGCCAATACTGCTGCATGTCTGTCAGACGTATCATCATATAGCAGGTGTATCATTCACAGTACTGCCATGTGTGTTTGCTTGTGTGACCATATATGCCACATATGGTGTGGAATACAACCCAATTGTCACACACCCCTGTACACTGTTGTAGAGATCTATACATACTGCAGTGTGGAAAGCATGACGTAGGCAGGTGTGGTGTGTGTATCACACACATCAGCTATCCAAATGTGTATGACATTTGTGGTCTCCACAGTTTGTGTGTATGTATGTAGGTATGTATGGCTGTCTGGTGCATGGAGTGAGGGTGTATGCTACCATACAGAACACACAGGATCCCTAACCTCTCATGGTGATACAGTCCACTACCCTGTTGATGCCATCGGTCTCAGCCGCACTGGCTACCTGTACATGTTCTTTCTCTGTGTCGCATTGTGTGGGTGCACAGTACTGTGAGGGTGATGACCACATAGGCAAGGGTCCTCACCTCAAAACTATGGGGTGTGCGTTATAGTGTTGTTGACCCCATTAGTGTGAGCATGTTCCTGTAATGTGACAGAGTATTACTGCTACACAGTGAGGCCTCATGCTATCAAGTGGCCTCTAACATTATCATTGGCCAGACCGCTGTGTACAACCCCTGCACCATGTCAACATACCTGTGATGTGACCTGGTATGGATGTCACGTCTCTAGCCACTGTAGCCTATTAAACTGCCCACATGCTTCTGGATCAGTATATGTGTGGACATCTGTGGTATGTTAGACTTTCAGACAGTCAGGCTGAGGCTATGTTTAGCATGCTGATATTGCCATATGTGCCTGTGAGTACTCCACAGTTACACATGGGAGACTGCAAACAGTGCTACCTGTAGGCACATGCAAGTAGACCATAAGGAGGGAACCAGGGCATCATTACCAACATACTGTTACTGTTGTTACCATGACACATACTGTGAACATATAACAATGCATGCTAAACCTGTACTACATGGTATGTCTGGTGCGTGTCAACAGTACACAACTAATGTAATATACACGTCTCTCACTATTCTCACACAACTATTGTAATGTACACTTCTCTCACTATTCTTACACAACTAATGTAAATTACACTTCTCACTATTCTGTTCACCCTGTGCATCAGACCATTTGAGCATGTCCCTGCATTGATGGTGTGGATGACAGGGATGCAGCACAGGCTTCATCATATGCACAGGGTGATAATGTTTGCCAGGGGCATAGGCTGCATCAATGGATGACATCATGTGTGTGGGTAAAGGCCAGTGATATGATTGGACATGTCTGTTCAGTCTGCATGTGGTTGTTGCTGTGCCCTACAGATGTCTTTGCTGTGTGCGTGTATGTGTGCACACAGTTCTGCCTTTTGTGAGGCCTACACAGGGTATTATTGACAGCTCCAGATTGTACAGACCAGGTTGTACAGCTCACTGTGTCCGGCCATGGCCACGTGACCTGTGCCTGCCAGGGGTTGCACGGGCACTACAAGGCAGAGGTACAGATTGGCTACTGTCCGATGACACATGTCCACTGGAACCGTGTCCCCACTGGAAATGTCCAGGGCCACGTCCACGTGGCCTGCTGTGTCCTTGTGTGGACAGCGCAGCACCAGCTGCACTGATACTGCTACCAGCACTATGGGAGCAGGCATGTGAGGTGGCACGCTCACGTTGACCTGCACTAGGTGGTGTGGCTGGCCTACGTCCACATGGCCTACGCCTCACTCCTACCAGATGTTCCAGCACAGACAGCTCACACTCGTGGATTGCCATGCCACGGTCAAGGATTCCAACCATGTCACTCAATCGCCTGTCAAGAACATCAGCAATCTGCTTTTGAGCATTTGCCAATGCCTGGATGTTGTTATTTAGGGTATGGATAGCAGCCCTCTGCAGCCTCTGCCCTTCTCTGGTGTGCCGTTCAGCACGTGCCTGTGCCACCATTACAGTCTGGAACATGCGTCTGGTGATACCAGCTGCTGCACTCTGTCCTGCAGGTGCATGTCTGCCAGAGGTCCTCCTACGAGCAGCACCGGCCACATGCCTGTGTGGCACATCTGCAGTCATTACACTGACACCATGGTGTGTAGACACACCTTCTGTAGCCACCACACATTCCTGTTCCACGCTAACAGACGCTGACTGTCCTTCCTCTATGGCCACTGGTGATGTGGTATGTGTTGGCAGCAGAACTGTGTGCGGGGAAGAGGGGGACATAGCTGGGATGGCAACCGTTGACACAAATTCAGCCCTTGACAACCCTGCCTGTACCTCATGCATATGTTCATCACTGCTAGTATCTGTGGGGACACTAACATCAGATGGACCGCAGGAGGGTAACGCACCTACATCACCTGTGAATGCAAAGAAAGACTCTAAATTACAATAGACACAGACACACAGACACACACACACAGACACACACACACACACACACACACACACACACACACACACACACACACACACACACACACACACACACACACACACACACACACACACACACACACACACACACACACACACACACACACACACACACACACACACACACACACACACACACACACACACAGACACACACACAGACACACACACACACACAGACACACACACAGACACACCATGCATGTGATTTGACAGATGGCATGCAGCATGCCTGTGGTACAGCAGAGGGCATGCAGCTCGGACATTAATAGTGTTAGTAAGCATACCTCCCTGGGGTGCACACTACAGCAAGCAGGTGTCATATCAGTAGCCATGCAGTTCACACAATCATGGTAGTATGCATGCATCCCCGTGATACACTACTCTGCTGACGTGTGCATTAACATGCATACATGTCTGACACAATGGTGTCCTGACACATGTACAACATCGTAATGGGCATCACATTGTGGTGTTGTCTGTATGCCCTACAGATAGAATGCATGTTTAGCAAATGTGCATGAGCATGGAAGGGTAGTGTGAGCCGTCTACATTGCTATACAGTGTGAAGTACAGACACTGTGCCATTGCATGGCATCTTGAGGCATATATATTGCTGTACAATGCATAATATGTACACATTGCATAGCCATAACTGCATGCATACCCATGACATAACTGTGGATTGTGACCCACGATGCTGAGGTGTATACACACCAAACCATGCTGTGTCAAGTGACAGGTCACTGGAGGCCTACAGCTGACACCCCAACACAACAACTACAGGGTCTTAGCTGCCTGGCAACCATGTCCACACATAGTGGACATGTCAATTCACCATTTCCCACATGACATTGATGTTCCACACACACACAAGGTGCACAGCTAACGGTGATGTCCTACAGCAGCAAGGGAAATGTACAGTATCTGTGGCCTGATGTGGTGTCAATGTCTGTGGAAGCTGTACAGGTGACTACTGTCATGCTATGACACAGTCGTGATGTACAACTGATCTTATATGGTAGACTTCAGTGACATCTCCACTAGCTGTGCACAGGCTGTTAGGATGCCCAGTGCACCACATCAACTGTATAATCAGTCAACTAAGGCTATAAGTAGACCATGTGTGGACAATGTGCAACAGGGTGTATACACATCACATCTACTGTGTGGCTACATGACTCTGGCCATCCCACATGGCAATGTGTGCACATGTGTTGGCCAAATGTATGTGATGGCCATCTATCTCACGTGTCTGTGTTGTCCCATATGACATACGCCCATAGATGTCAGATATGTCACCATCTACAGGGCTATGCAGACAATGGGTTGTATATTTGGTATGTGGGGTATGGGTCATGGGATAGTGTGACAATATTGCAGCCAGAACACTACATGTCTGGGACATGTCAGATGGCACATCACAATGTGTGCACCCAATGCAGGGGCATACAACACAATGGTGACACCTGTGGGCTGCCCATATCACAGCTCACTGTGTGGTACTGTTTGCGTACCACACATGTTGTTCCAATGCATACTATATATGCCTCCATTGTAGAACACCTCCACCGTTGTATGCACAGCTGACCACACATGTAGCAATGACAAATACTGTGGTTTCAAGTTGGTGTATCATTTCGTTTGTATATATTGCACATGGGTGGCCTGTGTGAATGATGGGTGCTGTGACCTGTATATCGTGACTGGAATGAACATCAAGTGTGCAAGTGTTAACTGGCCACATGGCAAATAGATCTATGCTTTAACATGCCTGATACTGATGACAGTCTTACCTGCAATGGACTCGTGTGTGCGGCACGCCAGAGGTACCTGTATAGGGGTGACACAGCAGTATGAACATTATCCATGACTGTATGACAGCCACAGGGTGTACTGTGCATGTTAACAAATTCGCCTGTATAATAGCATATAGTATGCACATGTGTGCATACACTGGTAGCATACTGTAGTATGCAGCTTGTGTGTCCACATACCTTGCATATGTTGTTACTTTACATAATGTACAGTGACACATGCAACTAAATGGGATATAATAGCCATATGTGCAGTACTGACTTACCAGGCAACTCCAGGCTCATTGGTTGGGAGACACCCACCTCCACGATGGCAGTTAGAGTTTCTGGATGCTGTTCTGAGGGTGTCCCCAGACTGGCCAGTAGCTCCTCAGTGTGTGTGAGTGGGGGCTGGGTTGGTGGCCCACCACCTGTTCCACCTTGTTCCCTGGCAATTGCAGTAGCACGCTGTTTTGCATGTCGTATCAAGTCCATGCAGTGTCTGCGCACCTGCTGGTAGGTGCGGTTATGGCCACCCACATTGTTCACCCTCCTGCGAAGATCCTGCCACAGGTCATTCTGCTGCTGGGCATGCTGTGGCACATGGCTGAACAACACCTCATAGTTCTCATGGAGGTACGGGATGAGGACATCATCCTCCTGGCGGCTGTATGCCGGAAGACGTGTACGAGGCATTATCTGTAAGACATAATGATGGTGACAGGTCACAGTTTCAGAGATGTACAGAGATACTGCTGCACATACATTTCTATGACATCTAGTACATCTGCACAGTTAGCTTTGCAAATCATCATGACACAGACACGACTGACGTGTTTGTGTCACACACATGTAACACCCGTTGTGCATTGGATATCATCACCATATATGTGTGTCACCTCATTACAGTGTTCATACTCCATGTGAATGCTGTCTTGATGTGGGCATGTCTATTTGCCTGCACTGGTGTTCTTACCTATCTGCACATGCCTGGTTGTGTCCACGGTAATGCTGTTGACCTTGATGCTGTGTATATGTCACATATCAACACAGACACAGCCTAAATTGACTTGAGCAGTGACAATGCACACATACGCATGGAAACCTGTACATGCATGTGTTTTGCCATATACATCTACACAGCACTGTACAGCTGTTCAACATCCTGCCACGGATTGTGTGTGTTGCACATGTGATAGACATGGGACAATGGTTAGTCGGACGTCATTCGCAGGGATGCTTATGAACCATAGCATGTATGGGCAAGGTTTCCTAGCTGTAACAGACAGCCATTATGTCACCGCGAGGTGCATCAGTGCCACATTACTGATCCAGACAGTTGATACTACATCTACCATGTGGCCATCACACCATGTATGACTGGGATGATATGTGCAGCTTTGATGGACAGGGTTGCATGGTTTGGTGGGAGTATGTCACATGTATGGCACAGGGATCTGTCCAGCATGTGGCGATCCTAGTATTCGGACGGTGGATGTCCATGACGTATATCCTACAGATCAGGATATGGACATGTAGCATGTCCATCATCATGGTGTAGCAGATGTCTTTATGCAAGGTAGACAGCATGCTGCATAGTGGAGGTGAGGATTGTGAAGGCTGGTATTGCCCATACACGCATGGCCATTAGCTCTTAAAGGTGATATGTGATCCAATATTGGTCACCCCAGTGCTGTATATGCCTGTCCAATGATCTCCGTGCTCATGGATGGCACCCTGTCATGACATGGGTACCTTGTATGACTACCTAAGGGGCCTGGAGACGTCACCAAGTCAGGGAGGTGTACTGCACAGCACCATCCCTTACACAGTGTCCATAATTATGACCACAGCCTAGGTGGTAGTTAATGGGTACAGGGATGTTCACCTAGCGGTGACAATGCTGATATCATCCATCAGAATGTGCACATATGTCACACACCTCACCCACACAGCCCATTCCGTATGTTGTTCACAACACTGACACAGCTATTCCTCATAGGTCATGGCCATTCACATCCTTACATACACAGATGCCTAACATTTGTCTGTGTGGTATGGGCTACAATGAGGGTGGAGTACAACACATTAACCCTGTTCTACTGTAGCTGGCACTGGTGTGATATGCACATGTCACTCTGGCACCATTTGTAGTTGTGAGTCTGTCAACAGGCCACTGGTAGAACACTCCTGTGACATACAAAGGTATTTTTAATCAAACATCCGTACTGTCTTGTACACCTGTACTGCTAACATCTACAGTGATAATGGTTCATGGACATGCACACCATACTCAGCAGGGTTATAGTGCGGTGCCACACATTATGAGTGTCGTCACCACTTGTGGGTTGATATTATCCAACACCCTATCTGTATTTTATGGTCATGCTAGGCACTTGTACAGAACTTGTGAGCATGTCATGAGCTACTGATTAATATAGCACCCATTCCACACCATTTCCCACAAGTACACTGGCTGTGCTAAGATTTCCAACTTGCTTATGGTACAACAACTGTTGTACACACGTAACTCACATATCCTGTGAGACATGATTGTATATACAGGCATGTCCAACTGTCACGTACCAGTGCTATTGCCTGTCTATAAGATGGATATGTCGTACATGTGGCAATAGAGCAATTGTCTCATGTACACATTCAGTGCTCACCTCCCGACATACGACACTACAGCCTGTGGGGGATGCACTTATGCAGCCCTGCTGGGGTAATGCTGTCACCAACCCTGACTGCACCTGACAGTCATGTGGGGATGTGTAACATTCGCAACACACCCCACTCATCACATAGTCTCACATGATCTCCACCACAGGGCACACATACAAGGACAATGTGTGCAGTACCTCTCCATACTCTGTGTAGGCACCAGAGGAAGCCCCCATACCGAACACAACATCACCAACTTATAGCCCACAGACTCATGTGTGCCCATCACATACAGCCAATAGTGTGTTATAACATACACAACACACCAGTCATAGGTGACTCTGTAGGCGGTCACACTGCAGTTCCACACAGCAGGCTACACAAGGTGATAGTTGGTTACATCTTGCTGTCAGGTAACTGGTTCTGCAACATAACCTATGCACCCATGCCACACCTCACCAGGTACGCTGTGACTTGTCATTCTCCATGTTAGTGTGACTGCCCTGAGATGCCACTTCACAGACTACGTGTGCAGGGACATGCAATAGCTCGCCAGTCTTGTAGCCCTGAAGGTGTGGGCCAAGCCCTGGGGAGCATTATGCATTCATCCAGACCCGATACCACTGTACAATGACTGACTGTGTCACTTCAGCAGTTGCCAATGCTTCTGCTGTCATTCCACAGGCATCTGGTATCTGTCCGCTTTGACTGACCTGGTCAAACACAATGCTTTGGCACAGATGACCTGCACCTGTCAGCCCTGGGAGTACAGCTCACATGTAAGGCTCTTGCTGCTTCTATACTGCCTGTCTTGCACAGTTTCCAATAACAGTCACCGGCAGAATGGGAACTGGCAAGCAAGACATGGGGTCATGTGACACAATGCTTGCATCTTCCTCTGTGATGCACGCAGGCAAGGCACACCTTAGAATGCACCACTCCAATATCTCTGCATTGACTGGGACCTGCCTCTCGGCTCTGCAGAGCACACCTGCAATGACAGGTTATAGACAGACCATACCTTTCAGGCACATACCTGGACTGGCACACCCACAGCTGAGGTGTTCCCACATCCCACTATGTTGTACACACATCCTGGCTAGTTACTTAGCACAATGCATCAGAGGTGCTCCACATGCAACTAACTGTGTCCGGAACCACTATACACATTGTAACAAGCTACAGATTCCACTACATACCCTACGGTTACCAGACCTCATTTGTTGGTGTACTGGACAGTAGGGCTCAGACAGCTACTACTGATGTGTGACTGACACTAACCCACACTTAACTGGGATAGCCACTCATGTACTGACACATCCATGAGTCATAACCTCCACTCGGCTGGATAAACCCATACACACCACCTCCAAGACCAACATTAACCTTGACATGAACACTACCAACATGTGACTGGTGTTCCACACCTGTGGTCATCCCCTCATTGGTGGATTCCGAACAAATGCTAATCAACCTTGTTAGCCACATCCCGGCACCACACCCTTCATGGCATACACAGTACACGAGTACTACAACACCTACTACAGACGTCTTATGACATTGGTTGTTAATGTCATGACACCCGTGCAGATGGACCTTGCACATACAAATGCTGCAACACACCCCAGTGCACTTCAGTAGCATGTACACAACTGCATGGATCATGCTATGCCACACAGAGCCATGATGGTACACACCAGATAACAGACGCCACTCTGGTGGTCAAGTTCCATGGACATAATGTACAACAACAGGTGGAGGCTGTTGCACAGTGGTGTACAATCCCATGGGTGGGGTAGCTCACTGGTCAGCCTCGGTAGGGCCACGGGATCCCTCATCACATACTCCATGACTAGCTACGTAAACATTACTGCGACACATTCCGGGGTGTACCACAAGGCATTATGGTGGTATGTCAGTAGTCACTGGCAATACCCACATCATCTCTCACATACAACAGTCACTCAGGAACATTACAGACCCAGGTGATGTTGGTAACATGCTAGTGGATGGATTCAATGCTAACATTACACCCTCTCACTCACTACAGGGCCACAATCCATGCAGGAACATTGCGGTGTCCCTGCGGTCACACCTACACAGTACTAACCTGCACTCTATATGTCCTGGAACACTGGCCCCATGTCACCTTCCAAAGTCCCAGGCCGTGATGTCCACAAACCTCTGAACGACATGTCTCCCCACTAGGCCACCATATTCAGTAATAGCCTTGTATCAGACATTGTGGCCCCTGAATGGCACACAGCAACATTCATCACACTCCACACAGGTGGCACCACAATGCACGAGTGGGACTATAGTCCTACAGACCTGACTGGACTGTTCTGCACGGCTATGGGGCACATCATCAAGGACGTCATTCACAGAGACATTGTTGGGCTCCGGTCCTTTGATGCCACCCGGGTTGGACTTATTAGGGCCAGAGCATGGCCACTACACCTGGTGGACTCCTTTCATACAGTTACCAGGGTAGTTGATGATGGTACGGGAGTCCACACATCCTACATTGTCCTCTCATTGCCTCTCAGCACCATTCCCCATTCTGGTATTGACAACATAGACATCCACCTGCACATCGTACCCTATGTCTCAGGATGTTATGCAACGTAGCTCATGGACAGGACACACAATGAGGGTAGCATACCATAGTACCTACTGCATTTCAGTTACATTTGGCATACCACAGTCCTCAGTCATAGGGCCACTCATGTTCAGTATATGCTTCCCTGAGGTACAGGCTAGCACAGAGGGACTTTCCCTGCATAGCTTTACAAACCCCTGCATACAAAGCGCTATGATTGATCCACCAGCTGATACTGACTCCATCCATACGGGTGTCACTTTGAGAGATACCTGATATGAATATCATGGCCTCAAGCTGCATGACACAAGGTCCATGGACATCACCTTTGCATTACACCATTCACCCACTATCATATAGGTGGAAGTCCCCTACATATGTGTCACATTGTACATGTTTGTAGTACACACGTATGTCACACCCACTCCTGTGATTACCGTATTGCCACTGTGGCGTGGATATCCTTCTACATGGCCACACTTATCTGTACTGGGTGTGTAGCTGCTACATAGGCACCCATTGTACCTCTGAACTCAAGACTTCTACACACATTCAAAGGTACACCACCCCATTTAGGGTGTACCTTACACAACAGCTACAGCTTTACATACCACAACATTAACACGCCATGATGTTTATTGATCTCTGACAGCTAAGGTATGCGGCTGAACTACGGACACCACGTCTGTACACATTTGCATACTACATACTCAGGAGTGACCTCTGCTGAACAGACAGGGCCCATGTCCACAACAATATTAATGGATATACTCCACATACACGACATACGCAGATGCCACTGTGAGCAACATGCTCATGGATATGTGCACACATAACAATGAGTGGGATGTGCTTGAGGGTTACATTCCCAAACCGGACACTCACCATGCTTTGGAACATGACTCCTATGTACATCATGCAGGGACACTCAGTAGCACTGTTCATGTGATACCTTCCTTGGTGTTTGGGACACACATGTATGCCAGGGATCACTGCAGTGGCTGTACTGTGCAGAGGTGCAGGTAACACATGGCTCTGCTGATCACAGGACACTACCCTAGAGAGGTGCCACTGGTGTGAACACTGTGGTTGTGCTTACACATAGACTTGCCAAACTGCATAGTACCCCACTATGAACCTGTGAAGCTATTACATGTCCTTTGTGCATGGTTACTTGGTAGCCCTTCCATTTAGATTAGCTATCATGCTATTACAATGTCCCATGCCTACAAGCCATATGTGTCCTGTTATTGTACATGCCAATAGACGATACCTGTGGTATGCATGATATGCCTGTTATGCTGTGTAGAATATCTGATATATCTACCTACAATACTATACATTACACATATTTTACATAGTATCCCATAATGCAAAGCATACTTGCACAGCGGGACCACCTTCGATATGTCATTGTCGTTATATGCCCATACACATGCCTACTGTGACAGTATATCAACATATACTATCCCTGGCTATGGCACGTACTTGTTGGACATACCCTACCACTGACGGCGGGTTGTATGTAATTGTTCTGTTTAAAGCCCTCATGTAGCATCCCTTGTGGTGTCTGTGATGTGTACCTTGTGGCCCACAGCTGGATGCACAGTTTCTATAAGCTTAAGTATGCTCAGCAAGACATCACTACATAAATACCTTTTCCACATTATGCATTGCGGATACTTTTAATTAATGCAAAACGAGCTATACATACAGTAAATAATTAATACAAAACATGCTATACATATACTTACATACCGAGTGTTCTACATACCTTGTTATCATTATGTACTTTCGTCTCTATCTCTCTCACACTGCTTACATGGGTATTTTGTATGAGCATACGGTTTGAATGTCTGGCAAGTCTTCCTTATATACGTCGATACCTGTAACATGTGTTTTCCTGCTGCCTATTGGTGATTCTGAGTGACTAATTACTTGCATATCAGCTTTGCAGCTACTACATTCGCCAATTACGCTGCAACAGTGGGGTATAATTGACTTCTCCACTTGGGCGTTGGCCATTTGCCCTACCTTCGGGGAGACGGCCTGTATTGCATTTTGTTATGTGTAATTGCAACTGCTATGCATAGAGACAAGTATACTTTGGATTCATGTCCCCCGTGGATTGTGTGTGACAGCTAGAGTATGTGGTTCAACATGTGGGTGTACCTGTCATCCCAACGTCTGTTAACGGACTATTGCAAACAAAACCTGTAACATCGCCGTTTGTTCCATTATAGAATGGCTGCAATTTTGCATGGCGCCTTTAATTGTGTCTCTCACAAGGTATGTCGACGGTTCTGCAGTTGTAATTGACTGACTGGATGTTTGTGCTGTTATTACAGTCTGTATTGCTATAGTTTCTAGTGTGGGAGATGTCGGTGGGTGTACGTACCATATACAGGTTTGTGAGGCTTGCATTTCTACATATTCCATATATATGTGTGTGGGCTCCGTCCCTTATTAAAGAGCTATCAGTTAGTAGACTTATGTTATGGGATTGTACATTGGGCCATTGTTAATTGGTTTCTATATAGTATGCATGTGAGGTTGATACTTACATACCTCCGGAATTGCAGCGATATGTAAAGGGATATGTCTACATGACAGCTATCCCGTGTATTTCTGTCCCAGATATTTGCAGTCATTGCGGTTGTGTTGGTAACAGAACCTCTTTGCCATGGGTTGACACCTTTTCATATGGCCATTGTTGGACACTTCCGGGACACACAGCGGTGTTTACAAGCCAACACATAGCCACGGTCAGTACACAGGATAGCACATACTTTTATCCTCAATACATACCTATTGTTGTTGGACTTTGGCTACTCATCATATTGCATGTAACATTCACGTTTCTTACATACAGGCACAACTATTTAATGCAACTATTACAGTATGTATGGGACATATTAATGTCCTACGATCTCGGACATTTGCCCTTTGTAATGTTTTATGTCAGGACACACCTGCCCAGGGAGGGGCTGTCCCTCCTAATGTGGGACAGGTGGTGACTGTATGCCTATGGCTAGCTATACCCACACCTACCGTAATCATCTACCTCTGAGTTGGCACTAGCAGACACATAATGCGAACACACACACACATTACAGTCACACGGGGACGCACATGGCACCCTCAACACACACATACACAGACTACGGCACTCACACACACAGTTGAACACAGTACCTACGTGGACCGCAACACCGGCAGCGGTAACGTATTATCCATTCATATCATCATACTATTACTCGCAGTTGTACTGCTCTCTTTCGGTCTTTCAGCCTCGTGGTTACGCATGTCGGTATTTTACACATTCCATAGTTGGCGGTATCCTAAGTATCTGTACCTCTAAGGTATTATGAATGTCGTTGACCTATCTATATATATTTGCAGATATCGCTGAATCCGTATATATCAGCATATATCACTCTATCGCCCTTTCTATCTGTATTATATATATGTATATATGTGTACATATATATATATATATATATATATATATATATATATATATATATATATATATATATATCTGACGGGGAAAGTGATAGGCAAGCTACACCTTTCATTGTGTACTTGTTGGTGTATACTGTTTCCTGGACTCCGCATGTTTGAGTCTGTACCTGTCACATTACACACCTGCCATAGGTTAGGGCTGCCAGCTGTCCCACTCTGCGAGGAACAGTCCCACTTTGGGCAGTTGTGTCCTGCAATATATTTGTAAACATGGCAAATGTCCTGTGATTTTAGAACATACTTATTTCCTATAGTTTATGTAATAATCGCATAAAACAGTTATTCTGTATCTGAACCAACAAACAGAATAAGTAAGTAAACATTACAAGAATGAGCTTTTATCTAGGCAAAACAGTGCAGTTCTGCTTTCCATACTGGCCGGGTGTATGTGTCGGCCTACAGACATCTGACGTATGTCCCACATTAGTAATCTGAAGAGGTGGCAACCCTACCATAGGTACATCTTGCCTAGCAATAGTGTTAGGTGATTCTATACATGATTGCGTGTTCTACACCTGGCAGTGTTCGTTTTACCCTTCAGAGCAGGCGCTATTAGTACAGAGGTAAATAATGCTGGTTTCACCTGTTCTGGACATCATTCACCGTGATCTGCATGATATTCGGAGTAGCTTATCCCTGTTTTGCGCATATCCATATAGTCATATTTAAACGTCGCTTACCAGCAGTGGGCAATGCATATTCCCGGTAACGTGTGCTAAACATATGATCTGATGACCTGCATCCGACATGCATTACTCGTGCCTTCAAGATTACGTTACATCCCTTGCAGGATGTGGGACTGGGAACATGCACGAAGGTCACTGCATTTAACATATGGCCATCTGGGATTTGTACACGTGTTATGTCATTTTGTACATGGAGTACACTACAGCTGTTACTCCATACTGCAGTCACATGGGTAACTCAGTTAGTTTACATATTGATGAGTCCAGTTAATGGTATGTCCATGTGATGATTACTGTATGTGCTCCGGCATTGGGTATGTATATCACAGTGAGCCACAGACGATACTGTGCTACACCTTCAAACGACCATGGGTGGAGCATGCTGGGGTGACGAATACCTGTCATGGGTACACCCCATGCCTTGACACAACATCCATGATTATATTATGTGGAGCCCCTCATTAACGCAGCAGGGACTCCAGGCTGAGTGTCCGCAGAACAGTGCTTAAACACATGTGCTCCCACGATTGCCTCTGCTCCTCTACGCAACAGTGGGTTACTCGATGTTGTGGTAACAGCGGACACTGTTTGCCCCATTTGGTGTATGGCCTCTGACAATTGGCCATGTACCTACCGATGTACCTGGGAACCTATACACACAGCACCGACATATGCTGATAGGCGCATGTACTGTTCAGGTGTTGACATTCTGTGTTAAAATAGCTGTTGTGTGTACAATGTTTGAGGGCTGCCTATGTAGGATTCACACAGTGGGCCACCTATACATTACAATTTACAGGTGGTCGTGCTTGTGTGCCATCCATTTTACTGTGTGTGCAGTTGGAGAGGTGTGTCAGTCCATAGGGGCCTACACTGTCAGCATATGTGCTATACGTTCCCTCTTTGCCAAGGCGTAGGCATACTGGGCACACCTCCGTCTGCCTACTGGGGCTGGCACAGTGTGTTCATGGTCTGAATCCCTCTGTGCCTGTGATGGCCTTGGCAAATGTGGTGGTCTATGAGGGCCTTCACCATTTTGTCCCTGCTGCAGCTGTTTTCACAGGATCATATTATGTAGCATGGCACATACTATGACGATGTGGGCACATGTGCCTGGAGAGTACTGCAAGGCTCTACCAGATGTGTCCAAGCGCCAGAACCGTGATTTCAGCATCCCGAACACATGCTCTATGATGATTCTGGTTTGTGCGTGTGCCTCATTATGGCGTTTTTGCATGGGTGTGTGTGCATTTCTGATGGGAGTCATCATCCACGGATCCAGTGCATAGCCAGCATCCCCCACAAGGTGGCCATGTGGGATGTCCCCCCTGACAAATACCTGATACAGCTGTGAGGCATGCCAGATATGGGAGTCATGGTAGCATCCAGGGCTGCCAGCACACACATCCATGATTATGCCCTGGGCATTGCACACGACCTGGCAGTTGACGGAGTGGAATCCCTTGCGGTTTATGTAGCGCCTACCATGCTCACCGGGTGGTGACTTGATTTGTATGTGCGTGCAGTCTATCGCACCCAGTACCTCCGGGTGGTGTGCCACATGGTGGAAGTGACGCATATTGCTGGCCACCTCCTCCTGAGTTCGGGGGAAGTATATATGCTCATTGGCATGTAATAACATGGCATCCAGGAACTGGTGTAGTACCCTGGATGCTGATGCCTGTGAGATCCCCATTATATCTCCAGTTGGCCTTTGAAAGGTATCTGTGGCTAGTATTCACATGCTTACACATACCTTCGTGTCCACTGGGATGGGTTCCCCTCTGTTATTTCTGGTTCTCAGGCGTGGCCGGCACAGCTCCACTATTTGCTGTAAGATGTCCCTGTCCACCCTGTAATGCTCTACTATCTCCAGATCATGTAGGCCCTGGTAGGTTACCCTTGGTCTGAACACTCTTCTCCTCCTCCGGGGCCTGCGGTGGTTGTCGGCATCATCCTCCACAACACCGTCAGTCTCTAACACATGCCGATGAATCACAGCTATGGCAGCTCCCAACATGTACATTTTAAAAGTTCCCTGTGTGTTTACACCTATGGTGCAGTGTTTGGGAATTCACAGGTGTGTGTAGGGTGCTTTCACACTTTATACTATTGTGCTGTGAACACCGATGATGTCATAGGGTGTGTATGTACGATCATAGCTACAGGATATCTTATGTGTTTTACTACCAGAACTACTATTGTGGTGCATTTGGTGTTGAATTACATTTGGCTGTTGTGGATTACCTCTTGCCCTTCCCTTTACATTTCTGCATGTTCCACCTATCATTTTCTGGCATGCATACGGCAGCCTGCTTTAATTTGTACTTTCCTAGACCTGGCGTATCTTGCGTAATGTGTGCTATTGCCGGTCTACTGTCGGTTTGCTTTGCTCTGCTATGACAGATCTCCTATCTTTGCAATCCAATGCCTCCCCTCCTTTCTTTGCATTCCAATGCCTCCCCTATCCTGTTTTGCAGGTTTCTGTGAGCAGACTTGACAGCTGCCGTCGATTGGCTGCCGTGAGTTGATTGGTGTTGATTGCTCATTAGTATGCCAATTACCCTATTTCGGCATTTCCTTCTTTTCTTCCCCTGACCTTCCTGTTTGTGCTATTGTTTGCGCCGCGTGCATCCGCTTACTGGGTTTCAGGCACGTTTTCATCCCCGTACACATGCGCTTTTGGGCACCATGTGTGCTCTCAACTAAACGATTCTATACCTTACTCCCCACCCCTGTCCTGCAGCTTTGCTTAGCAACGGCCAGGCCAGATTTGCATTGCTCCAATGTGCTTACTGCTATGGTGGCACACCCCTCTGCTGATGTCATGTATCTCCTCTGAGCCACTCCTCGGTGTTATAGCGCTGCGCCGTATGGTTCAACCTTCATCCGGCAGGACATTTGCGATTCAGTATTATCTGCCTCATTTGCATGGCATTGACTACTAATTCATAGTTACCACGCCGAACACTGTCGCAGGCCCTTAGCAACCCTTGCACCTTAGTTGTGGTGTTCCATGTCTACCATTGTGTAATATGGTGTACACCTGATTTGTATTACATTGCGATTTTCTGACATTTTTATATATTTTCTTTATGTTACAGTTTGCACACACATGTCCTGCGGTTGTACTTTGCATTATTGTGGACATGACATTAAAGTTGTTTTTTAGGTGTTGTGCATCCTTTCTTATGCCACTGGCTGTGTATTTAGCCATTGGCATATGTTAACTTTGTAATACATGACCCATAGCTCAGATGTTCTGTTTGGGAAAATGTAAACTGTGTTTTTTGGTTTACATTTCCGTGGCCTTATGCTACACCTGCACCACTTCATGAATCACTATATGCCTTCATTTGCATGGTGCGACACTGCACATGGGGTGATTAGCATACCTATGCTGAGGGCTGCGCAGTTCTGGCATACGCCAGTAGTGCACGTGGTATTGGATCATACCTGAATCGCTCAACGGCCATATTTGGCATTATTTCACCTACGCTACGCCTGCGTCTGGCGCAAGCTTCATGAATCCCGGGGAATGCCTTTTTGTAAAAAAGTTGTCAAGTTGATTAACACCCTGCCCAACACTAGTAATGTGATTAGCGTAGCCTCTAGAGCTTGAACTACAAATTACAGTACCTTTTTGTTTGGCGTTGGTGTTAATAGCTGCCTTAGAGTATGTTTTTGTGCTCATAGGGCGTTTTGGTCTTGCCACAGTCCACTGAAAATCTTACTCAAAATTGTAGACAGAGAAATCAAAAGTAAACTCCTTGTCTGATGATACACTCCTGTTGCCAGAATCACCTCTTCCTTTCAATCCTCCGGTGTCCAGGACTGCTAGCCTAGCAGAACCAACCCCCTGGCTGTTAGGAATCTCCATTATCGACTGGCCGCCACCTGCACTGTTGCACACTAACGTGCCTGCCTGCTTTTTATATTATAGGATGGACCGCAAAATAGTATAGGGCAGTTTATGGATTATTTGATTAGTACCAGTACATTTTTGAAATTCACATTTTCAAGCAGTCCAGAAGGAACAGCCTATTTGGACACCTTTATTTCCAACACCAAGAGTGGTTTTAAGTCCCGAATTTATAGAAAAAGTACTTTTTCTAACAGTTACCTGGAATACTCCAGTAACCATCCAAGGAATATGATGAAAAATATTTTTAAAGGACAATGCATTAGAGCTGCCTGCATGACGTCTATGTATAAGGATATGATTGAGGAAGTGAATTTTATAAAATCCATGTTTATATTAAGGGGTACCCAGTAGGTATGCTGGATGATGTTATGAATTACGTAGTTAGTGAATGGGGAAATAAATACTCTCCTTTACTAGGAAAATAACTTATTAAAATTTGGTAGCAGTGGCAGATAGTAATGTAACTCATTATAATAGAGCTTGTGTGTTGGAATATTCCCCATATGTGAACAATATAAAAATACACTGAGAAAGAACTGAAATATTTTAATGGTGGACAAAGAAATAAGGAAGATTATAGGTGACACACCATCGTTTGTGTACAAAATGAATGCAAATATTAAGAGAAAATTAGAGAATGGACCAACATCAAAAGGAAGTAGTGATTTAAACAAACATACTAGGCATTGTGGTAGCTGTGGACAATGTCATGCTATATTGGAGGCAGAAGGAATAGTCTTAGAGAATATCAACAGGACTAGAATTAATTTCAAACAAGGTAAATGTAATTCCAAGTACATCATATATTTATCCAAATGCATGACATGCCCCTGCTACTACACAGGTAAAATGGAGAGGCAATTTAAGAAAATAATTTTCGACCATTTGTACAGTATAAGAAAGAGGGGATATAAACAATGCTTTGTACAGACATAAACATGGTGAAACACATATTTTAAATTTGCCATACTTGATCAAATTAGTTTAGGGCCACGTGGAGGCAATTTTAAGGCAAGTCTTGGCCAGAAAGAGATCAAATGGCAAATATCAACTGATGCGGCAAGGGAGCCTGGACATAATGAATTTATTACTATAAAACCCAGATTACAGTTGTGATAATAATACGAACACCCCATTTGTGTGTGTTACAAAATGTAAAACATGACATAGATGCACCAGTTTTGATAGGTATGACTTTTAATGTGTTTTGATTGATGTTATTTTTTTGTATTATTAATTTATATATTTCTTTATTATTAATTTAATATTTAGCCATGCTGTTCATTTTTTTTGTGTATAAACAGACGTAGACACTACAGAGTGTATTGACAATACATGACCCAGCAGCATATGGAACAGGAATCAATTTATGTTTTAACAGCACACAATTTTTTATATATATTTTTTTACATATATTTTAGATAATTTCAGATGATTAAATACAGTAAATGCAGTCAGTTGAGTTAATGTGTAGTATGGCTTGATTTATTTCAGATGATTAAATGCAGTACATGCAGTCAGTTGAGTTAATGTGTAGTATGGTTTGATTTATTTCAGATGATTAAATGCAGTACATGCAGTCAGTTGAGTGAATGTGTAGGATGGTTTGATTTATTTCAGATGATTAAATGCAGTACATGCAGTCAGTTGAGTGACTGTGTAGTATGGTTTGATTTATTTCAGATGATTAAATGCAGTACATGCAGTCAGTTGAGTGAATGTGTAGTATGGTTTGGTTTATTTCGGATGACTAAATTCAGTACATGCAGTCACTTGAGTTAATGTGTAGTATGGTTTGATTTATTTCAGATGATTAAATGCAGTACATGCAGTCAGTTGAGTGAATATGTAGTATGGTTTGATTTATTTCAGATGATTAAATGCAGTACATGCAGTCAGTTGAGTTAATTTGTAGTATGGTTTGATTTATTTCAGATGATTAAATGAAGTACATGCAGTCAATTGAGTGAATGTGTAGTATGGTTTGGTTTATTTCGGATGATTAAATGCAGTACATGCAGTCAGTTGAGTTAATGTGTAGTATGGTTTGATTTATTTCAGATGATTAAATGCAGTACATGCAGTCAGTTGAGTGAATGTGTAGTATGGTTTGATTTATTTCAGATGATTAAATGCAGTACATGCAGTCAATTGAGTTAATGTGTAGTATGGTTTGGTTTATTTCAGATGATGAAATGCAGTACATGCAGTCAGTTGTGTGAATGTGTAGTATGGTTTTATTTATTTCAGATGATTAAATGCAGTACATGCAGTCAGTTGAGTGAATGTGTAGTATGGTTTGGTTTATTTTGGATGATTAAATGCAGTACGTGCAGTCAGTTGAGTGAATGTGTAGTATGGTTTGATTTATTTCGGATGATTAAATGCAGTATATGCAGTCAGTTGAGTGAATGTGTAGTATGGTTTGATTTATTTCAGATGATTAAATGCAGTACATGCAGTCGGTTGAGTGAATGTGCAGTATGGTTTGATTTATTTCAGATGATTAACTGTAGTACATGCAGTCAGTTGAGTGAATGTGTAGTATGGTTTGATTTATTTCAGATGATTAAATGCAGTACATGCAGTCAGTTGAGTGAATGTGTAGTATGGTTTAGTTTATTTCAGATGATTAAATGCAGTACATGCAGTCAGTTGAGTGAATGTGTAGTATGGTTTGATTTATTTCAGATGATTAAATGCAGTGCATGCAGTCAGTTGAGTGAATGTGTAGTATGGTTTGATTTATTTCAGATGATTAAATGCAGTACATGCAGTCAGTTGAGTGAATGTGTAGTATGGTTTGATTTATTTCAGATGATTAAATGCAGTGCATGCAGTCCGTTGAGTGAATGTGTAGTATGGTTTGATTTATTTCAGATGATTAAATGCAGTACATGCAGTCAGTTGAGTGAATGTGTAGTATGGTTTGATTTATTTCAGATGATTAAATGCAGTACATGCAGTCAGTTGAGTGAATGTGTAGTATGGTTTGATTTATTTCAGATGATTAAATGCAGTACATGCAGTCAGTTGAGTTAATGTGTAGTATGGTTTGATTTATTTCAGATGATTAAATGCAGTACATGCAGAAAGTTGAGTGAATGTGTAGTATGGTTTGATTTATTTCCTATGATTAAATGCAGTACATGCAATCAGTTGAGTGAATGTGTAGTATTGTTTGGTTTATTTCAGATGATTAAATGCAGTACATGCAGTCAGTTGAGTGAATGTGTAGTATGGTTTGATTTATTTCAGATGATTAAATGCAGTACATGCAGTCAGTTGAGTTAATGTGTAGAATGGTTTGATTTATTTCAGATGATTAAATGCAGTACATGCAGTCAGTTGAGTGAATGTGTAGTATGGTTTGGTTTATGTATAAGTACACAGCACTAGTAGGGTTTACCTATTTAGCAAACTGTGTACAGTGTCAGTTTAACTTATATCATAGTATTGGTTCACTTTAAATTTTGTAGAATTTTAATAAGAGTTTATGGTGCCAAAATGGGGTATGTAAGTGATTAACTAATGGTGGTTTTTATTCTGATGAAGTCCACCTTAGTGTGGATGAAAGCGCTAAATGTAAATTTATTTATTTTTTTGCCTAACATTAAATATGATCAATTTTATGTCTTATTGACATTTGTACATTTCCTGCAGTGAAACCATGACATTTAGACTATGATATGTTTAAAATGAAAAATATATTCCTTTTCTTGTGAAACAAATAGGATATTTTTTCCTGATGTAAAGTAAAAACTCAGGTAGCAATTATTTATGCCATTATTATAGTTTGACAGTGATAAAGTGTTCAGCACAACACCATTAACTGAAACCAAGAATAATGCCAAATGTCTGTCTGAGGCAGCAAAGGCCTATATGCCCTTGCATCTGGAATGTGTGTATAAATGTCCATATCTTAGTTTCCCTGTGAGATATAATTTATAAACTTTCAGACAGTAACAATAAAGTGGTTAGCTCAAGTTGTACTTAAGTCTGCTATACAACTCTGAGGTCTGTATTCAAAAATAATTTCTGCATTTTGCTAAGTGCATTTGTGCAGTAAGTGAGGATGAGCAGGCAATGTGTGATTTAGGAAGCACAGCTACATGATGAGGCAGGCTGGCTGGAAAATAAGGCACAGCTGCGACATATGCTAAAGGTTTCGTAATAAGCTGTCCTCTAAGCAAAAGAAGTAAAACAAAACATAGCAGAGCTATTCAGAAACATATAAAACATACACAACGATATTGGACCTACATTAGCAATGCACATGGATATATACTTGTATTCAAGCAGAAAATCATTAGGGGGTTCCCACAGCAATCATAAACCTGTATTTGCAAGAGGTTGATATAGCAGCAGCTGCTGGTGACAGTGCACAACGTTACCCTTCAAGACACAGCGACTTCTATTCATGCTTAATGTATCATATCCTCCATGACACTAACATAATGGATCATTATTGAGTGGATAAGGACACCATATTACAAATAGTGGACATGTGTTGGCCATGTCTGTAGCCCCATGGGAGTTGAGTATGCATTCCTGTAGAAACTAAAGTAAGTGTGGCCTTGCTAAAGGGAACTTTCAGCAACCAACTGTGGACACAGTGGGAGTTTCTCATACTTCTGCCATAAGAATTCCAGATCAGTTCCTTTATGCCATGTTTCAGCATGGATGGAGCTTGAGTACACGCATGCAAGAGGAGAAAACAAACATCATTCTGGTCTTCTATGACACAGCTCTTTTCCCTGATGTACTGGGGGCCATGTACACAAGATATCATCTACAATCTTTATGCAGGCCACACAGATAGTTTCCATGACTCACACATAATACACATGTAGCCATTACCAACAGTTTGTGAGGCAAAACTTACCACTGGGACATGTATTGGGGAATGCAGGATAAGCACTAGCACCACAGTTCATGACCCGAATGAGGAAAGCTATATAAACCAGCAGATCAAAGTTACAATCATACCCATTCTCAAACCAGAAACATCATAGTGTGTGTTTGGACTGATGAAGTCAAGATCTAACTACCTGGATGCATCTGGCAGAGCCCTATGACCCAATGCCCAATCTCAAACCAGAAACATCACAGTGTGTTTGTGCTGATGAAGTCAAGATCCTGCTACCTGGATGCATCTGGCAGAGCCCTATGACCCAAACGTGTGTAAAGATTCTGTTTGCACCATGCTACAAAACATAATATAGAGGAAGCAGATAATATCAGGGTGGCAGTGGCTAGGGACTGCATTTCACAGCACTATAGGCAGTGGCAGCTGAAATAGCAAGGAGTCAGAGGAGGAGCCAGCAGCAAGGGAAGACCATGCCAGTATGAGGTGGGCGCAATAAGCTATTGCACTAGTTAAGAGGCAGTGTATTGCAAATAGCTTCACTACATAAATATATAAGAGATAAGCAAATAAAGACAGAATAAATGATGCATGCAAAACACCAGACAGTGGTTGTCCATATATAGGCTTGTCACTCTGTGTATCAGACATAGGCAGTCCATATCCTAATAATATAAGGACAGGACATTCTTATCATCATTTGCACAGAAGGGAGAGAGACCTACACAACATAAGTATAATACAACTAAGCAGATACTCACAAGTAACAATGATGTATACCAAAAATAAACACTGTGCTTATCCATGCATAGACTTGCCTCTCTGTTTTTCACACACTGGCAGTCAAAATCACAATCTTATCAGGATGGAGCACTCTTGCTATCATTTCCACAAGTGGGGGAAAAGTCTATGGTGCATAATTATAATACAACTAAGCAGATACACACAATAACAATGCTGCATGCAAAAACCCCAGACTGTGCTCACCCATGCATAGGCTGGCCACTTGGTGCATCACATATAGGCAATCCAAGTCAGAATGTTATAAGGGCTGAGCTCAGTTATCAATTGCACAAGTAGGAGAGGGTGTACAAGAGTGTATGTCTTTCACGGGGAATTGTGTGAGTGCTAAGGTATAAAAAAAATAACAATGTCGACTTATGGTCTGTCCAAAGAGGTTTGGTATACGTGAGGGGCATTTACTGGGTCAAAGAGGTAGTAGTGGAAGTGCTACCACTGTGGGAGCAGGACTTCACTTGCCTACAGCCAGGTTGGCTAAAATCTGTGAATGTCACAGATGACTAGCCTTGAGGATGGCCCCTTGTCCCCAACAGACAATCTAGAACAGACACTGCAGTGTCTGGATGACCTTTACTGCCTCTCCTGAGAACCTGGTGGAATGGCTACATGATGGCACTGCACGTACATTGGCTTGTAGCTACTGATACAATGACCTCCTGTAAGGACCACTACAGATATCCCTTATGCAGGGCTGAGATGGCTAGGGTCAGATCTTAAGGCATCTGTGCTTGGGGCTACCACAATTCCCTGATCTATAGTGTCGTCAGAAACCTGTTTACTCTCAGATGACAATGCATCAAGGCCAGGGTATGTGCAAGCAGAGAAACCATGCCCCTAGACTTAGGAGTGGAAGTGGGGGTCACACTTCCTGTGTTTGGCATACATTCTGCAGCCCTAGACTGTGGCTGCTGATCCCCACTATCATCAGATGCTAATGATCCTCCAGCATTAGAGGGAGAGTAGTTCCACAGTGCTGGTGCCAAACAATGCTTCACTTGTGAACACACCAAAACAAAACATATCCCGTGTAACTTTGCCTAAACAACACGACTTCCATGCGAGAAATATCATTATAACTACAAAAGAAAGATATCTAAATGCAACCATGCCCACACCTTGTAGGTAAAGTGCCAATAGAGTGGTAAACATACTGACCATTTGTTCAATAATTATGTGATGTGGGTGCTTCACAGCCTGTAAATCCCAGGTTGTCACTTGTCAGCAATGCTCATGCTGGCTCTAACCATAGGACATTGTATTTGGTTCTGAGCACAATATTTTCAGCAGGAAACACAGGGGTGTGGTTTGCTGTTTCAGATCTTAGTGTCAGTGGAAACATAATATTACATTAGCGTCATTTTCACCCTTTAATCTGGTAAAGAGGTGCATAATCATTATGCACTAAACACAAAAGGACATGGAAAGCTTACAAACCAATTTCTTTCTTTTTTCTTTTCTTTTTCTTTTTTTTTTTTAATTATCCACTGTTCAGTGCTTGGCATTAAGCAGCATCACTGACCATATTTGAACAGAAGGTAATGGTAGTTGCCTATCTATGGCAAAAATTAAGAAAATACTCAAGCGTGTGCTAGGACTTTGTCATCAGTCATGCAGCAGAGCTTAGTGCCATTGTGTATCAGTAAGCACAGCTGAGATTTAAAAAAATAAAATCTAAGTAATGAAAGGTGATTACATTCTCTGTAACAGCTTCCATAGATCTACAGATGATCTGAAAGTTCCATTTTAGTGCATTGCTTGCATTGGTCTAATCCATTGAGGGTGAGATGTTTTTTGCACAATATTGTTTCCAGTTTTTTTAGTGTATCCTATTATAATGAAGATATTTTCTCACATTCTGCCTGAGAATTTCAATTGCATGTCTAATGTTGTTTTTGTTACACTATGACTGAGCTATGCAGGAGTTTGAATCTCATCATGTGAATGTATTTTTCATTGATTTCCACTGTTGTGATAATCTAACGTGTTTTTAACACCTGCCTGTTAAGAAGACAGCATGTGGCATGTGAAGGTAATGTTCTGCTTAATGATTTTTAGCATGTTGCAAAGTGACAATAATCACAACAAACCCATTCATAATGTACTGGCAGACAACAATAGAAATTGTTTTATTTTATTCAGAGCAAACAATGCTTGGGATAAAGCAACAGTGACAGACATAGGTGTGTAAGGTTAAAATGACAGCTACTATCTCATGGCAAAAACTGAAGAGAAATATTTTGGCCACACTGATGATTTTTCGACACTAGAATGATTGAGCTTAAACTCAAGACTTCCACAGGCTGACTTAATTAGTTGTATTCTAACACCATCTATGGCACATTATTCTGTATTTGTGATGTATAATTTTGAAGTAGGTTATGTTGAGGGTTTGCATCATTTGATGTCTTACGGATGTTGAACATAGGTCATTGTGCATTTTCCTTACTGCTGGCAAATATGTGTGCTGCTTGTGAGCCTTGACCAAAGTTATTCTGTGGCATGTGCAGGTGGTACATAGGTGAAGAAAGAATGAGAGAGAGAACATCAGAGGTTCTAATCCCTTGATATGTAGGTTGTAGCAGAGTGAACAATAGATATGATGACATGCAAATCAATGTGTTTTTTCAGTCTTGCTATCTGCACATGCTCTGGATGTTACAAATGTCAGGGTGAATGTGATAGATATTCCTGGATTAACCATGTTAATCTGGATTTCCCGCTGAGCATATAATGCCATAATTTACCCAGATGGATGGAGGCCCATCATGTTTCAATCCTTAAAAAGTGACTTCTGGTGCCATAACAGTACATACAAAAATTATTCTGTCATCTATCATGCAAATGCAATTCTCCCAGATTCCCATCATTATCTGAAGATTGTGAAACTTGAAATTTGTTTTGGGCATCAGGTCAGAGCCTTTTTTCCTGATACGTTTGAAGGAGAACCTCATGGCTTATGAAGGAGAAAGCAATGCTCAATTTAGAGCTCAGCGATGGTGTGTGATAATGAGAACAAGATCTTTCTGCATCTTCATAAGCATTATAGCCACAAGCTCCTGCAGGGGGGCTATACCAAATATCAGTACAAGGTGATGCCTGACATTTATTTATTGATTGATTAACATTTGGTAACCGGGAAATTCCACAGGGCCAGAGACCCATTTTCAGTGGAGGCCGGGGAGAAAAGCTCCAATGCCTGGGGAGAAATCTCCAGTATTGTGGCTAAAGCTATCACCCATGCTACTGGCATCCCACATATGGGGGAGAAGCACCGTCACCACAATAGTGACATAAGTTGTAGAAGGTCTGAATTCCTTGGCTGATAAGAGAAAGAGGTTTGAGACCAATTACAACCTCAGTACTGTAATTTTATAACACAAATTACCCATTCTTATACCCTTCTGGTGATTTACCATATTAGTCTGTGTATACCTAAACTATTATGATTCTTGTGGGTTCATTCCCAGCCACCACAGGAAAACGAGGCTTTGATGTTATCAGGAGCTATTTCTAAATGTCGAAGTACTGGGAATAATATAATTGCAACTTAAATAGCTAAGGGGTTAAAATAAACTTGTATGTGCTTTGATTAAAATATTTTGTCTTTGACTGTATTTGGCGATTAGCAAATACAAATTAAGAATGCCATGAAATCATTTTTGTATGTTGTTTCCACCACTCTCTTTGCCTGCAAGTTTGCATAATTTATTAATTTATCACCTTTTTTCTCATTAATATGTTATTAAATGAAGTAACAGAGCCATTAGTGTCATTTTACACAGGAAATAATTTGACTATGCAAAGATGAAGACAGTGGATTCAGAATGCCATTATCTGCATAGGTGGAGAAGTGGGTCATTATATTAACTGTAGGGATGGTGATACAATTCCATAAATGTGTAATGTTGATGTTTTAATTTCCTAAATGTATTATTTCATACTGGCTAGGGTAATAGAATAATAATCATCAAACAGAGGCAGATGCCCTAGTTTGAAAAATATTCTCCAAATGTATATCCTAAGTTGACAGCTGAGATATACTGACAACACATTGATAACTGCTACTCAGCTGGAGACTGTATGGCTCTTTCCTAGCCAGAATTTGGAAATCCCTTCCTCTCACTCTAAGAAATTCAGTAAACACCAACTCCTTTAAAACACAAATAGGAGAATATCTAAAAGATACATGGCTCTGCACATATACAACTCCTGGATGATAAATGTCCTGCCCTTTACTTTCTCCTGTTCTTTCCAAGCACTATTTCTGAAATTTCCTCCTTGTTCTCACTCTCTCTCTATTATTCCTTCAACCTATCCTAAACATTCTTTCACTCAATACCAATCCTCCATTTTCCTCCTTTTTTTTCCTTCTATCAAGTTCATTTAAAAACATGTTTCACGGTTCTTTACATGATGCTGCTATTAATTGATCATAGGAGGTTACTAGTCTATTGGCCCTGAGGCCCTTATAAGCCTAGCCAAGAGTTTAGCCCATGTTTAGACAAATCAGCACCCAATGCCCTTGTCCAGCAGGTACATGGGTGGAATCCCAGGGCTATATTTTCTGTTTCCCATCCAGTTACCAAGTTGCGCTTAAAATGGGGTAAAGGGGTACACTGCTTGATGTGGAGAGGGAGTCTATTCCATAGATGGGGGAGTCTCTGGGACACAAATCTGTCATGCCAACAAGTCTTGTTGATGTCACAGACCAGGTTGTGGGTTACCCAAGTGGAGCTTGACTTGCAGATATGCAGCAGTCCCTTCAAGGTGGAGTCCGTGAATGAGTTGTATGCCAGACAGAGGTCATCTCTGAGGAGTCTGTATGAAACCGAATAGAGGGATATGGCTTTTAGCCTGTGTATTTTTAGATGTTTGAGGCCCTGGATTCTCCTGGTGAGGAACCTCTGTGTTCTCTCCAGCTGCTGCATGTACTTTGCGAGGTACATGCCGAAAGTGGTGTTGTACTCTATAATGAGCCTTATAAGGGAAGAATACAGGGATGTTATGACCGCCTTGTCCCTGGATGAGATGCCCTTAGTTATGAGGTAGGCCATATAGAAGGCTTTCCATACAATGGAAGCAAACTTGTGGTCAAAAGTCAGGTTGCTATCAACCTGGGTGCCCAAATCCATCATGACTGATTGAGTGCTTAGGACATCTTTATTAATGTGATCATTTTTGGGGATGTCACTCTCCACAAAGGGGATGATGATGCATTTTTGGTATTCAGCTTGAGGCCATGTTTCTGGCACCAGTCATTTGTCTGAGTGAGACCCTCTTGGAGGATGTCCAAATCACTAGGGGAATTGTTGACCACACCCAGCTTGCAGTCATCTGCAAACTTGGTCAGTCACAGCCCACTGGTTTTGGCCTGCACCTCAGAAAAGTATATCACAAATAATAGAGTCCTCAAGACCAAATCCTGGGGTACGCCGCTTGTTACAGGTCTACGGCTTGAGGCGACTTCCCCTATTTTGACTACATGGGTTCTGTCAGTGAGCCAGTTTGCTACCCATCTGGTAACATATGGATTGATGCCTAGTTGAGAGAGTTTATCTGTTATGCCCGAGTGGGGAATAATGCCAAGGCTATGGCCAGGACAAGGTAAGCGGTGTGCACCATCTTCCCCTCATCCATAGCTTTGGTGACTGTCTCAAAGAAGTCACCAAATTTAGCAGACAAGACCTCCCCTTGATGAAGCCAAACTGTGTGGGATCAAGTGTTTGGAGGTTGCCAATGTCCTTGTTAATGAGGTCCATGATAATCTGTTCCATGGCCTTGCAGATCAGGCTAGTTAGTCTGATGGGTCTATAATTTCCCAGATCGGTGGATGCCCCACCTTTGTGTAAAGGATTGACAGTGGCTGTCCTCCACTCAACTGGGATGAAGCCAGTACTCAGGCTTTGGTTGAATAGGGTGCCTAGTAGTGCTGCAAGTTCCTGCCTAAGTTCACTTTGGATGCCACCTGGGATGTCATCGGGTCCCATAGAGGTTGTATTTTTTATCTTTGAGAGAGCAGTGATGACCTGTTCCCTAGATATAAGCGGAAGGGGACAGGTACTGGGGATCTTCTGGTTTACTGATGGGGGGACAGAGGGGTAAAGTTTTTGCTGAATCAGGCACCCAGCAAGTTTGCTATATCTATGACATTTTATGTGGAATCCTTGACCACCAGTTCTGAACAGATCTGGGTGCTTACTTTGAGGTTGCAGACCTATGTAAAAAAGGCCTTATGATTGTGTCTAGCAGATGTGTCCAATTTGGACTCGAAGTTTGCTTAGGAGGATTTCACTAGTGCTCTTATTTGCTTGTTCAGGCTAAGGAGACATTGCTTCCAATTGGATACCTGCTCCTTCTTGGTCTTGGACCGCAATTTTTTCCTTTTGTTATAGAGTTTATTTATTGCAGATGTCCACCAGGCAGGTTTACTCTTCCTTGTGGAGGATGATTTAGTCCTGTTGGGAATTCCTGATTCCATGCAGCTATATAAATGCTCATATAGTGCTTTGGTGTAGTTTTGGATATTGTTGCCAGTTCCTAGTTTAAACTGTGAGCTTTGGCCAGCTAAGACCTGCATGCAATCAACTGAATGCATAAATGAAGTTAAGTAAATGTTTATCTGCACTTTTTTCAAATAATACATGATTTAAATAAATTTGTTTGTGTTGCATTGAGCAATATCTAGCTGGAAGTTGTGACTCTGTTTTTTCAGTTAAGGCTTGTTTAAAAATCTGCATAGCCAGTGATAAGTGGGGGTAGTTTACGTCATTGTTATTCAGTTTCTGTCTTATACAAGTGGTACAGTGAATTATTTTCTGTTTAAACTGTGAGCTTTGGCCAGCTAAGACCTGCATGCAATCAACTGAATGCATAAGTGAAGTTAAGTAAATTTTTATCTGAACTTTTTTCAAATAATACACTATTTAAATTAATTTGTTTGTGTTGCATTGAGCAATATCTAGCTGGAAGTTGTGACTCTGTTTTTTCAGTTAAGGCTTGTTAAAAAACCTGCATAGCCAGTGATAAGTGGGGGTAGTTTACTTCATTGTTATTCAGTTTCTGTCTTATACAAGTGGTACAGTGAATTATTTTCTGTTTAAACTGTGAGCTTTGGCCAGCTAAGACCTGCATGCAATCAAGTGAATGCATAAATGAAGTTAAGTAAATTTGTATCTGCACTTTCTTCAAATAATACACAATTTAAATTAATTTGTTTGTGTTGCATTGAGCAATATCTAGCTGGAAGTTGTGACTCTGTTTTTTCAGTTAAGGCTTGTTAAAAAAACCTGCATAGCCAGTGATAAGTGGGGGTAGTTTACTTCACTGTTATTTAGTTTCTGTCTTATACAAGTGGTACAGTGAATTATTTTCTGTTTAAACTGTGAGCTTTTGCCAGCTAAGACCTGCATGCAATCAAGTGAATGCATAAGTGAAGTTAAGTAAATTTTTATCTGCACTTTTTTCAAATACTACACAATTTAAATTAATTTGTTTGTGTTGCATTGAGCAATATCTAGCTGGAAGTTATGACTCTGTTTTTTCAGTTAAGGCTTGTTATAAAACCTGCGTAGCCAGTGATAAGTGGGGGTAGTTTACTTCATTGTTATTCAGTTTCTGTCTTATACAAGTGGTACAGTGAATTATTTTCTGTTTAAACTGTGAGCTTTGGCCAACTAAGACCTGCATGCAATCAACTGAATGCATAAGTGAAGTTAAGTAAATTTTTATCTGCACTTTTTTCAAATAATACACAATTTAAATTAATTTGTTTGTGTTGCATTGAGCAATATCTAGCTGGAAGTTGTGACTCTGTTTTTTCAGTCGGTCCCTACCCACCCTCCCTGTTTTTGTTTTGGTGTTAATCTTGGTGGCCTTGAAACTGCCCGCCCCTCTTGTAAATTTGTACTTGGATACTCCTCCTGGGCCCATCTCATTTGCTCACTCAAAAAAAAAAAAAATGTATCTGCTTTTACTGTATTTGTGTTTCTTCCTACTTTATTTTGCTTTTGCGTCATCTTAAAAGTACTCAATTGTATTTATTACTGCTTGGTGTAACTCATTCTTAGCCTTTTAGTTTAAGCACTTGGGCTTCAGACCAGTTGTTTTACATTAAGAAGGTTTGTGGTCTGCACTGTAGTGGCAGAACAGGTAGCTTACATCCTTCTAAGTTGGGAACTGCTGATTGAGGGCTCAGTGTCTGTTATTCTAAAAGTGTATTAATTCTGGTTTAAGCACTTGGGCTTCAGGCCAGTTATTTTACATTAAGAGGGTCCGTGGTCTGCACTCTTGTGGGAGGAGAGGCTGGACTCTGCCCTTCTGAGCTGGGAATTTCTGGTTAAAGGCTTATAGGGCCTGCATATTTGAACTGTTTCTTACTGAA
This sequence comes from Protopterus annectens, assembly GCF_019279795.1. Classification (NCBI taxonomy): domain Eukaryota; kingdom Metazoa; phylum Chordata; order Ceratodontiformes; family Protopteridae; genus Protopterus; species Protopterus annectens. The sequence continues at coordinate 1,841,116,298 of NC_056733.1, read as the reverse complement.
ATTGGTACATCATGTTTGCTGTAGTATAGACTAGATCCAGGCCTGCTGAATCTAGCTTTGTTTGTATGCTTGTTGTTGTTTGCTTGTTATTTCCCTGAAATGCTAATTCCACCTAAAATGCGGCTTTTCAGCACTTCTGTGGATCTCTAGTGATATCTGCATTGCTTACTGTACTTATTTCCTTGTTTCACTTGAAAGAAAGTTACTGTTTGTTGTTTTTGCATTTAAGTTACCTGTAACACATTGCATTTAAGTTACCTGACACTTGCTCACTAAAGCAATTATATAAGTCAGCTCTAAAAATTAAAAGCACTACACACTCACAAACTCCCCTTGTTCCCCATTGGCCCTTTTTTTCAATTATAAAGGAATTCCCAATACTATTCTAGCATGTCCAAAGGTCAGTTGTCAATCTCCTCTCTGGTCCAGCTGGTGAATCTGGGAATCTTGAGGCAATGTTACAACTGCCTCATGTACACAGACAACCCTCTCCTCCTCCCAACAAATTCCAACACATGTGAGAGATGCAACCATATAGCCAAACTGGAGGCTAAGCTCTCTCAACTCAGTACTGGCGTAACCAGTCAGGAGGAGAAGGAACCCACACTCACTACAATTCCAGTCTCACATAGACCTACCAGGACAGCAAAACAAACACATAAACACACAAAAACATACTTGGAGGCTCTAAATAAAAATCTGCCTAAGCAGCAGAGACCTCCAAAGCAGACACCCAAGCAACCGCTACCCCAAAACAAAACACGTGCAACACATAGCTCACAAAGCCAGTGTGCCAAACAGTCACAGCCCTTAAGGCTAAACAACACACCTGATACACTTGTAATAGATGACTCTATCTTCAGGCACACTGACGTCCCACTCACCAGGCTGAACAAGGAGAAGGTCACGGTGAGCTGCCTGTCGGGCGCTAGGATCCGCCACATAACACATGCACTCAGGTCACTCCAAGGCAAGTACAAATATGACTCAGTCATTGTCCATGCTGGTGTGAATGACCTGAGATGTGCCTCCCTGGACTACATGAAAAGAGACATAGAGGAACTCTCTGAGCATGCAGCCCAAGCCGGTATGACCCTGACCTTGAGTAGCATCTTACCCTCACCAAGAATGATGCCACAATATGAAGACAAGATGATCAATTTCAACAATTGGCTTAAGTATTGGTGTCATTCAAAGGGGATCCAATGCCTGTCAGCCTGGGATGACATGCTCGACAAGCCATGATGCTTCGCTAGGGACGACTTGCATCTGTCACCACTGGGCTTTCGGATATCGGCAAAGGCTCTTGCTACCCCCATAGTGCCTTTTTAGGCAAGGCTCAAAAGACAAACCCACCTCCATAGGTATCACAAGGGATAAGAAACTAAGAGTAATGCTACTCAACGCCAGAAGGCTAAACCTCAAGATGCATGCGCTCAAAACTCTCTTTAGCATGGAGAACATTGATATCTGTGCAGTAACAGAAACCTGGTTCAAGGCTCCCAAGAGCACCCCAGCACTACCAGGTTATACCTCATACCATGCTTTTCGGCCCCAAAACTTGGACCGAACCACACAAGGAGGGGGAGTATCAATATTTGTCAAAGATACCCACACCTCCAGGTTGGTGGCACAGCATGAAGCATCAGAGATTATCCATGTGCAACTAACAGTGGGTAAAACTGCCTTCCAGTTTATAGCTTGCTACAGACCACCCTCCCAAACCCAGGAACCCCACTCGGCCTTCCTGAGAACACTGGAAAATATGAAGGTCTCTCCAAACACCATTATATTGGGCGACTTCAACTACCCAAACATAGACTGGGAGCATTACTCTAGCTCCAACACCCTAGCCCAAAGGTTCCTAGAATTTATAAACTCAAATGCTATGGAACAACTTGTTACCACTCCCACAAGAGGGAAAACATACTGGACCTGATCATCACCAACATGGGGACTCTATGCTCCAGACCAGAAGTGTATCCCTCACTGGTAAGATCAGACCATAAACTAATCTCACTGGATATTCACATCCCGACCCCACCCCCTGCCCAGAAAACCACAGTGAAAAACTTCTCTAAAGCAAATTTCACACTCCTCAAAACAGAGGTGGAATCCTTCAAAGCCCCCGGGCCTGTGGAAAATACGTCCCAGACCGCAGAATCCTTTACAAACGCATTCTATGAACACCTTCAGGAATGCATGGATCATGCAATCCCAAATAAAACCAAGGCCCAATCCTCCAAAGGCAGATGTCCTGTCTGGTGGACCCCAGCCATAAACAAACTATACAATAGAAGGAGGAAGCTACTACATGATAGAGCAAAATCCCAAAAAGGGAAGGCATGTCTGATCAGTATTAGCAAAAAACTATGGGCACTCATAAAATCGTCTAAGGTCAGCCTAGAGAGAAAAATTGCACAGGACACTAAGGATAATCACAAGGCTTTCTTTAGTTATGTTAGGAACTTGGGTGGGAATTCCCAGATATGCTCAGAATTAGTCCAAAATGACAAAAAAATACACCGAACCCACAGACATTGCCAACATCCTAGCTGACAGGTTCAGCACAAACGTCTCCCCCACCTCCCCACCAAAAGGGCAAATATCTATCCCAGCAGAGTGCTGCCCCCCTGATATCTCAGATGCTCAGGTAAGAGCCGCCCTCTCCAAAGCAAAAAACAGAGCATCAGTTAGACCAGACAGTGTCCTGGGCTGCGTCCTACATGAACTCCAAGAAGAGCTAAACCCAAACATAAAACTACTGTTCAATCTCAGCCTTACTACAGGATATGTACCCAAAGAGTGGCATACAGCAACAGTGGTCCCTCTCCACAAAGGTGGTGCCTCAAAGGATCCTGGAAACTATCGCCCCATAAGCCTGACTAGCTTGGTTTGCAAAGCTATGGAAAGGATCATCATGGACCTCATAAATAAAGATATTGGGGACCTATAGACACTGGATCCTACCCAGTTTGGCTTTGTTAAGGGCAGATCCTGCCTCTTAAACCTGGTCAATTTCTTTGAAACAGTCACCAAGGCCATTGATGAGGGGAAGGTGGTCCACACAGCCTACCTGGACCTCGCAAAAGCCTTTGATACAATACCCCACTTGGGCATTATAGATAAGCTCACCAGCTTAAATATAAACCCTATGTCACTAGATGGGTTGCAAACTGGCTCAAGGACAGAACCCACATGGTTAGAATTGCTGGAGCCATGTCAGACTCCAAACCAGTTACAAGTGACATCCCACAAGGCTCAGTCCTGGGACCTCTCTTGTTCAGTATATATTTCTCGGAGGTACAGGCCAACACGGAAGGACTGTGGCTGACCACGTTCGCAGATGACTGCAAACTGGGCGCCATAATCGACTCTTCAGCCGACACAAGCATCCTACAAAAGGGCCTCATAGAAACAGACAACTGGTGCCAGAGCCATGGCCTCAAGCAAAACGCCAATAAGTGTATAGTCATCCCCTTTGGCAAAAACAAAGTGCCCACAAATTACCACATAGGTGGTAATCCATTAATCTGGAAGAAGTAATTAGGGACCTGGGGACCCAAGTTGATAGCAATCTCTCATTTGACAACCACGTGGCCAAAGTGGTTAGAAAAACATTTTATATAGCCCACCTAATCATGAAGGAATTCACATCTAGATCAGGGGAGGTCATCGTGCCTCTTTACTCATCTCTCATCAGGCCCATAATTGAGTACAATGCCCCTTTTGGGATGTACCTTACCAGACACCTGCAGCAACTGGAAAGACCCCAAAAGTACCTCACCAAGAGGATCAAAGGGCTCAAACAGATGCCATATGCTGCCTGGTTAAAGAAACTCCAGCTCTACTCAATGGCATACCACCTGCTCAGAGGCGATCTGTGCCTGACGTATAAAGCCATGTCCAACCTGGAATTAATGGACATGTTGCACCTCAGAAAATCCAAATCCCATCAAGCTACGTGCTCGAGAGACTTGAACCTCAGCACTGAAATAAATAGGACATGCTGGAGGGACAGATTCATAACCCAGAGGCTCCCTTCACTCTGGAATAAAATCCCATTCCAGGTTAGGCAGAGTCCCTCATTGACTCTCTTCAAGAGGAATCTTGATGAGTGGATGGGAGATTGTAGGTTTACCCCGGGTATCACTTCTGTGTCACTGTTAGACAGAGGCACAGTATACTAACCTCGAAAAAGGGCATAGCAAAATTAATTTAAAATGGGTGGCGAAAGCCAAACACACTCTGACTAGGCTTATAAATGCCCTAGGGTAGATAGCCTAGTATGAACCTATGAACCTATGAACCTACAGAGGGGGAGGGGGCTGTGAAGCTGTTCATACCATCCCTCAGGAGGCTCTAATCAGCTTTGGAGAGGTTTTTATGTCTGATCCTAGCTAGAGGGGGGTTTGCGGAGATGGTGACTTCGAAAGTGATCGCTTTGTAGTCGGTTCTTACCAGGGAGGATGAGACTTTAGAGATGCTGAAGTGGTTATTCCTTTTGGTTAATACCATGTCCAAGATATTATCACCCCTTATTGGGGTATCGACTAGCTGTTCCAAGGGATTTGTATTGATAAAATTAAGGAATCTCTGGGCATTTGTGTTCTGGCATGAGTAGTTCTTCCAGTATATGTTTGGGAAGTTAAAATCACCCAGGATAAGGGTAAAAGGATGAATCTTGATAGAGCTGAACAGGTCCAAACAGGCGAATTGGGCATCTTGAGTCAGATTCGGGGGCTAGTAGCTAGCTATGATTTGAATAGGGGTCTTGTCAATGGTTAACTGCACCTGGAGTGTCTCCTGTGCGTCATACTGTTTGACCAGCCTGGAGGTGTATGCCTTTAATGTATATTGAAACTCCACCTCCTTTGGCTTTACTGCCCACAGTTTGGGGTCTGAATGTATGATAGGATGAGTAACTAAGTAAGGCTGTGGTGCTCTTCGCAGCTTTGAACCAGGTTTCTGTGACTGCACAGATGGCAGCATTTTCCAGGGTTAAGAATACTCGCAATGAGTGCAGTTTCATGTTTAGACTCCTAGCATTTAGCAGCATGACCTTTAATTTGTGTTTGTATATTTGCTGATTACTTGCACACCTTTGTTGATTACTTGTATACTTCTGTTTACTAAGTTCTTTATGCAATGTATTTTCTGAAGTTTTTTCTCCCCAGGAAAAAAAAAAGTTTGCTAGCTCATTACATAATGCTGCTATTGTTTTGTTTATAAGCTCATAGCTGAATACGATGCTAACTGCCTTGAAGGGCCATTTTAAACATAGCTAGTAATGGGAAGATCAGAATCAAACCCTACACTTTCTGAATATGAAGTGAAGACCTTAATCATTATGCCAAACTCACCCACAGTTGTTGATTACTTGCATACCTCTTTTTACTATTTTAGAATTTTTCTGAAGATTTACTCACCAAGTCTCATGCCCAAAAAGGTGCATATTTCTGCCCAGTCAAACTATCTTAGTACATAAAATAGATAAATAAATAACATAACATAGCACAAACAGTTACGATAGTATAATAAATGTGTACGCGATATACTATGCTTATTACTCTCTTTCACTGTAATGTCTCTTTAGGAAAAAATGTTTGGGATTGCCATTTCACTATTTTTTTATGTCGTTCCCCCATTGTCATTGTTTTTTTCCTCCATTTTACTTACTGTTATATGCAACAGCACAGAGACATGGACTGACCATTACGCTACAACCTGTTGTCCTCCTACAGGTAGCAGCAGTAGTACCACCACCACCACCCGAGACACCCAGCACATTTGGGTCACAGCCTGCCAAGGTTGCCGCCAGACCTCTTGCCCTATCTACCAGTGTCAGGTAGCTCTGCCCCAGGCAATGGTGAATTGGTACCCAATGGGAGTGATGTCAGTGGAGGTGGTGATTATGTCACCTGTCAGGAGCGCTCAAAGCTTGTGGAGGAGATTATGGAAGGAGGTTTAATGCCCCATTAGTTTATTGAAAAACATGCTCAGCAACTCATTGAGGGACTTTCATGTCCAGCATTACTGAGGCAGGATACAGTAGTGACAGCTCCCAGAGTGAGGAGTGATTTCCCACTTGAAGCTGGCAGAGTATGGATCTCCTATCCTGGTAACTGGTGTATCGCACTCCCCCACATACACACTTTTGCTCTATAACCAACCCTGTTATGTTGTACATCCCACCTTTTGCCATTGTCTGTCACTTGTTTATCTGTTCTCTCTTCACCCATGTTTTAACCCTCCCTCAGTATGTTACCTCATACCCTGTCAGTCATGCCTGTCTTTTACTGCTGCCTGTCTTCCCTCTCTTACCTACATCTGACATCTCAGACAATCTTCTCTACCAGTCTCCTCTCTCAGACACCAGCCTTGTTAACAACAGGAAAAACAGTGTTCCTACATAAGAGTGAACCTGCAAGCTACCCTAAAAATTATAGGCCAATAACGTGCCTTCCGATGATGCATAAACTATACAGTGGAATTGATGCTGAAAGAGTCTATAGTTATTTAGAAGAAAACTCAATTATGGTAATAGAACAAAAGGGCAATAAAAGAAAGTCATATGGAACAAAGAATCATTTATTCCTAAATAAAGTCATAGTGGAGAACTGTAAAACTGGAAAGAATCTAAGTATGGTATGAATAGACTACAAAAAGCATTTGATAGTATTCCACATTCATGGATAAAAGAGTGCATAAAAATGTATAAGATACACCCTACACTAAACGATTACATTACAGCAATCATGAACAGTGGCAATCCACTTTGCAGTGAAGCCATGAAAAAGGACAAATTATTATTCCAAGGATAAATATCCAAAGGGCGATATTCTAGGGTGAATCTCTGTCACCATTGCTCTTTTGTGTTGCCCTTAACCCATTAAGCTGTCTGCTTAACAGATTAGGCCATGGGTATAATTTGGCTCGTAGAAAGCAACAAAGTGTAAAGACTTCTCATCTTCTCTTTGTTGATAATTTAAAACTGTATATCTCATCAGATAAGGAACTAAAAGCATAACTGTAAGTAGTCAAAACTTTTTCAGATGATATAAGAATGTCATTTGGTCTTGATAAATGTGCAAAATCTACCTTTATAGCAGGAAAGCTGCAACACCAAGAAAACATCAGTTTCAAATAAGAATATGCTATAAAAAAACTTGAGGAAGAGGGAGTGTATAGATATTTGGGAATTGATGAAGGATCAAAAATAAAACATGACGAAATGCAAATAAAACTTCGGAATATTTTAGAAGACTTAAATTAATGCTGAAAACAGCATTGACATCTAGGAACAAAATTCAAGCTATAAACCAAATTGCTCTTCCTGTCCTAACTTACAGTTTTAGACTGATTGACTGGCCACAAAATGTGATGGATAGATTAGACAGGTAAACAAGAATGATGCTTCTTGCTCACCAAATGATTTACAAAAATCAGTGCATGCCAAGATTATATATTCCCCGTTCCGAAGGAGGTATAGGCCTCCCTGAAATTGATTACATGTATAGATCTGTAATCATGGGAGGAATGCATACATATATCCTGACCTCACAAGACCCAAACATAGTGAAAATTTTGAAACATGAGGAGAGTAAATCTAAGATGACTTCCCTTCTTAGTCTAGCAGAAGCATATCAACGTCAAGCGGGAATGGAAATTAAACCAGAGTAGATAAAAATCAAGCAGCAACTGAATGTGCAAAGAAACAAAAGAAAGAAAGAATATAAGGTGACGAATCAGCTGAGAAGGCAAGAAATGTGGAAAATGCATAAATATAGTTGCAAGTATAGAAAACTCCTGGAACAACCTCATGTAGATTAGGAACAAATGCAGGAATGGTTGGAAAGGCAAATTTAAACCAAAAGATGAGAAGTTAATATTGGCAGCCCAAGATAGTGAGCTACATACATGATGGCTTACAAACTCCATTGAACATGTAGGAGAAACAGAAAAATGTAGGTTTTGTAAAACAGAATTAGAAACAGTTGCACACCTTGTTGCTGGTTCTGATATATTAATGGCAGAAGGGCTGTATACTGAAAGGCATAATAATGTGGCAAGACTGTTGCACTGGGGATTGTGCAAAAATTATCATATTGAAGTAGATGAAAAACACTGAAAACATGAGCCACACAGCACCATAGCAAATGATGAAGTCTGCATCATATAGGATCACCCATTACCAACAGTTCGAAAGACAGATACAAGAAAACCAGATAAAGTGGTACATGAAAAAAAGGCAAAAGTAACATTGATCATTGAAATCACTACACCCAGTGACTACAGTGTCTCGTGTACAGAGTGACACAAAGTCATAAAATATTAGGATTTGCAGATAGAAATGAGAGCAATGTGGAAGAAAGATACCTAGACAGTTCCAATAGTAGTAGAAGCAACGGGTCTTATAAAAAAGAATCTACAATTGTATTTAGACATGTTACCAATTCAGGTAACTCCACATGAATTGCAGGAGTCAATACTGGGCACATTGTGGGTGCTTTGAAGAGTACTTCTGGCTGACATCAAAGACTGAAACAATACTAATTTCATGAACTTTAATCATATTTTGTCATAGGAATGGGGTTTATTCCACCATGGTATTGGAAACCCAAAAGATTTGGAAAAATTAAAAAATAAATAAATAAAAGACCTATTCCACAAAAAAAAAAAAATATGCATTGCACATTACTCTCAATGCCTGATATGTGTGTGAGTCGCACAAATGATTTGGTGCAATTTGTCATCATATATAGTGTATTATTTTTAAAAATACTTAACACGTATAATTTAAAAAAAATCAAATTATAACTATAACCATTATTACTTTGAGGAGAAGTTGAGAGATATGGTCCTATCCCACTTCCATCCCAATCATTCATGAATTGCTCACCTAGTGTTCAGCCACCCGCCTGCTTCCTTTTTATATCTCTGTCCCATACTCCCATTTCAAACCTTTCATCTGGTCCTAAAATGGATAAACACAATGTACACTTGGAAATAAATGGATTTTAAATAGAAATAGCTATTTCTGTATTATTTTATTGCACAATGATTGGAACTGAGTAGCATCACTGGTCATAATTCATCAGAGAGTAATGTTAGTCCTCTTCTTATTGTAAAAGTGAAGAAAATTCCTATGCATGTGCAAAGATTTTTTCATGCAACAGAGCTTAGCATCAATACATGTCCGTAAGGAAAAGTGATATAAATAAAAGTAATGCAAGGTGATTCTGTTCTCTGTAACTGCTTTCATGGCTCAATGTATGCAGCCTTTGATGAGTGCATTCCAGTGCACTTAGTGCAAATGTCTAATCCAGCAAGGATGGCATGTACTGTCACATTTTTCTCACTAGTCTGCAACTGTCTCCCATTTAACAGGTACACTAATAACATTTGCAGACTGATATCAAGACATGACATCAAACTCATTACAGCCGAGTGCGCCTCCAGGCGTTTCTGCAGTTACCTTCTCCTGCACCTCTAGGGGTCAAATATTGTTGATTCATATCTGCATTAATAATTTTAAAGCCATGCTACAAACTAGGTATCAGAATATTTTTATCTTGAAGCTTACATGATTGCAAACACAATTGTATTGATATTTGACCTCTGTCTATGAGTATTTGTAGAACTGTAAGGTAATAACTTAATTTTTCTAAAAGCTCATGCCACACCCACTGGGAGTTAAAGGTGCACACTCAAAAGAGCTGTACTGCAGGGAATGAGTTAAAATACATGTCATGTTTTGCTTCATAGAAAGCCAAAAGAGATGCCAGTCGAACTGTTCACAAATCCCAATAGGTTTATTGTTGTTAGCACTTTCATTCATCCAATACACAATGACCTTCTTCAGACCCTGTAAATAAAAGAACAATACTCTCCTTACTGGCATGACTCTGGCAGCACCAATGGAACAGCAGCAGCATAACTCCTGTAACAGAGTGTAATAAGTGAACAAGAACAGCGAGTTTAGTTAGTTTAACTTCTACGCACGAATCCACGTTAGCATGAAAACTCCACTTTATTAAGTTTACCATATTACACTTCTTCAAATATAAGCAGGGGGTCAAGCCCCCATGCACCCCCGCACCCCCTGCTACTTAAATATATCAACTCCAACATTGCACTACACAAAACAAAACAACAAACATACCATTCTGCGCTTCATGACTACCTGTTTAAATTGTAAAAAACGATCCTCGACCTTCTCTTAGAAACACTACTTCACTGTTAAAACATTACACATTACTATACATCTCGCTGATACTTATCAGAGTTCCATAGGTAACCTCAGTCATATTCCCTTCTTACTTGCTGTACTACAACATAACACATCTTAGTGTAATGTAGTGGGATCTCAGAGTTGATATATTTAAGTAGCAGGGGGTGTGTATATTTGAAGAAGTGTAATATGGTTTGTTTTTTTATTTGTTTCTGTATGTAAGTGTGCTGGAATATATTAAATGTTGGTTTCCTATGCTTTTTCAGTGTTATGGGATTCACTGTTTTGAGTTTTCAGTGTGATTTTGGTCTCAATGTTTCGTATATACACACACACACACACACACACACACACACACACACACACACACACACATATATATATATATATATATATATATATATATATATATATATATATATATATATATGTTTACTATTATCATTTCGAAAATAAAAAAAAAGTGTACTTATTAGCGAAGTCTTTCGCTGAAAGTATACAATACCGAATGTCCCTATTGTTGGAAAACAGCTGTTAATGTCGAAAATTTCACTCACAACATTTTAAACACTTAACAGCAATCCCACCCTTCCCTTAACTCCCTAACTAGCTAGACTAAAATCCCTTTTATGCAGGGGGCAAGCCCCCCACACCCCCCAAACTTAATATTCCAACTCCGAGATCACTCTACAGTGAAGGAAAGGGATGTATTTCAATAACCACACTGTACCGCGATCCCTTTACGTGAGCTAACATTATAATTGCGAATGCATAGTCCATTCGCAATTATACTGTTCGCTCACGTAACCTGCCGAAATATGTAGTATTCGAACATCTGTTGTTGGAATACTTGATAGCCATGCAATTGCACAGCGAAATTTTAATGGTAAACCAATATATATATATATATATATATATATATATATATATATATATATATATGGTTTCGCTTCATATTACCAAAATACTGAAATATCGAATTTTAGCATTTTGGCAGTATAAAGCCAAAACCATCACAACACTGACACTTCACAATCACGAAACCAAAACATCAAACATGCACAATACAGCACACAACACACAAACCATAACACCCACTCCACAAAGCCATTAAGTACAACAAAACACCACACAGACACTCACCTACACTACACAAATGGAGGGGGGGCAAGCCCCCCCTGCCCCCCTGGCACATGGGGGGGTTGTGCTCCGACACCCCCCCGTACTTATATATACTAACTTTGAGAGTGCACAAACAGTAAAGAAAAAAAATCACACACAGCCAACACACACAATCATACTCCCACCTCCCTATCCTAACCCACTCGTACAAGTTAGAAAAACACTCACACGCACTCACTCACCTTAAACTGTAGACACCATCCCAGCCAAACACTTTCACAGCATAATGTACATGCATAAGTGCGAATTCGACATAGTCCTATTCGTGCTTATGCACTTTCGTTATTTTGAAGTTTTGACTTCATGGTCACGAATTTCTGAAATTCGATATTTCAGCAATTCGTGTTTATGAAGTGAAACCATATATATATATATTTATACAGGTATAAACCTAAAAGTTTTACAACTTTAGCACACTAGTCACTGGTGGAAATGAAGTATTGTGTGAACTATAGCAGTGAAGGCATACATTCCCTACTTGTGATAGTTATGTGAAAAGGCTGTATGTCACCTACCTTTCAGATTTTGTTATGAAGCTTATAACTACAGGGCTGTCAGTTTCAAAATAAACCTAAAACATAATTTTAATACTTATGGCTTGCACATATTCACCCTCCCCCCCAAAAAAAACCTCTCAAATAATACAATTTTCAGATCTCATATATTCAAATTAAGATATTCTTAGATATGTGCCTTTCATGACAGTATAGTTATTTGAACTAAAATACAGTTTCCTTTATACTTTTGTTTTAATTCTTACATCATTAAACAATTTAAGTCTGAGAATTAATACCATTAAAGGTTTTATAAATTCTACTCTGACTCCAACAATGTACTTGAAATGATCAAAGTACAAAAGACAAGCACTCTAAAACAAGGTCAACAAGGATGCAAAAATAAAATCTTTTACGTCCTCTGAAAGTTGTCAATAAATGTCAAGGTAAGCATATTTAGTATTCGGAAAGGGCCTTCTTACAACTTTATTCATTCATTTCTGTATTCAACAAAATCCTCTCTTCTACAAAACTATTTTACCAGTAGGATACAAAGGCAGTTCTCAAAGGTGAAACTGATTTGATGGTTTAGCAAAGAATCAATAAACTGTTAAATCTGGCTGGCGAGCAACAACTGCAGAAAGAATGAAGAAAATTTAAATATGATTACAATAGGCAAAATGTCGACAAATGTTATTTCCCCAAAATACCATTGACTTTCTTACTTTTTAACTGTAGCAAGTTCATCTTAAATTAATGAGGTAATAACTTTAGTAAGTGTTTAAAATATATATGTAGCAGACTGTCGGTATACATTTTTGCAGAGCAAGAATGACAGCACCAAGATTATTCTGACCACACAGCCATTTAATTCCGAAAAATAATGAAATGACACGAATATTTAACTATGTTTTCTTGTTGGCCTAAAATAAGAAGTGCTTATATCATCTGAGCTTTAGAAGTTTATGCAATAAACATATTATATTTAGAAAATGGTTACTAAATGTATACAAACTCAGTGTCTTGATTTTTATTTATTTATCATATTTGAATCCTATTGAAGTGGCAGAAGGATTACTGCATTATTAGCCAATGTAAATGGAATAATATTTTTGAAATTGCTTATGTAAATCTATGGAAAAAAATGATTTTGTGGTAATTCAATCTTTATGCAATCAAAAGCCTGGTAATGGCCATTACTTAGGTCATGGCTGAAAATAAACAACAATTTCTGTATTCCTACCAGGTGATATAGTTCATTCACATATGCCAAAGATGTGCTGCAGGTAAACTAATGTTGCTTTAAATTGACCATAACTAGGTGTGTGTGTAGGTTTATGCTCAAAAAGTTCAAAGTAAAAAAAAAAAACTATTCAATTGATTGAACTGACATTTCATATTTGGCAATACAGCACAAGTTTTTAGAGTTTTGCAGGGCTGCAAGCTGCTCTTCACCCCCTCCCCCATGTGGGGGCTGCACTCCCCACACCCCCTGCAAATTATATACTCCAACTCTGAGATCACACTACAGTGAGAAAAAGGATAACTTTCCTGATCCTTACTATAGTATGATCTGTTATCAGAATGTCGAATGCACATTAGCAGATGTACACTACCATTCACTAATGTTTATTTGAATATTTTTAGAATGGCATTATGGAAATTGAAAAAGATGCTGTTTTACATTTTTGTAGTACACTGTGTGTGTGTGTGTGTGTGTGTGTGTGTGTGTGTGTGTGTGTGTGTGTGTGTGTGTGTGTGTGTGTGTGAGAGAGAGAGAGAGAGAGAGAGAGAGAGAGAGACCGGCATCTCACCCATCTGCGGTTACTTTCTCTACTTTCCACCTACTGAGACACTTTATATACTTCAACTATCTAACACAGAAGAAAGAAGCCAAGCCAGTAATCCACTCCAAGTGTTTTATTAAGCGCTTTCATCTCCAAGTAGACACTTATTCAGAATAAAGTAACTATCACCCAACATATCCTAATATACATACATTAATTATCTAATTAACTACACCATAAACCTCTTAAAGAGAAATACATTTATAACCCATCCTAGGTATAAAAAACATGGACTAGAAAATTTTAAACATGAAAAAACACAGCTACACGTTCCTACCTCTGTAGGATCATAAAAATAATACATGACAACTAAGTTACTCACATTAAAATGCCTCGATCAAAGACTAAAAACATGCGTCATGTTTTACATAAAAAATTCTGCTTTTAACCTTCAAATTGAACTTATAGAAATTGTGCTATTTAACCCAGGGTATTCAGAGGCATTAACCCTTATTTGCCACCTAAGGTCTTTTAGTTCCAAATAATCATTAAGTGGCCCTCCTCTCTCCCCTAGTTTTACCTGGTCAATAAAAATGAACTTAAAACTGTGGCCTTCATGGCATAGTATATGTGCAGCTAAGGCATTTTTTGTGTCTTTTTGTCAATGTCATACTAATGCTGGTAAACTCTACTCCTGAAGGCATTAATAGTATTTTCTATGTAAAAACTCGGACACATAGAACATAGGGCTAAATATACCACTGCCTTTCTGCTACACGAAAACTTATTTTGTATTGTGTGTCTACCAGTTAGGTATATGTACCTTTTTGGCTTCAATCATGTATTGCCATTGTAAACAAAAGTCACATTTTACCATGCCATTCACCTCTCTAATATCCTATTGCTCTAGCATGTTTTTTAAACTCACATCCTTTTTGTATACAATCTTGGGGGATGTGCCCACCAATTGAAGGTGTTCTTGGTCTATGCTAAAAACATTCCACTTATGTCTAATAATATCTCTAATATCTTGGAACTGATTATTATTGCTTAACAACTTCAAAGTCACTGTGCCTCATGTAGTATGGATTTCTAACTACAGTGACTTAGTTTGATGTAAGTAGGCAGTGGTCAATCATAAATTATACGATGACCCCCCATTAATATTCCAAAATGTGCACGCTGATTGGTCAGTGTACCCATTGTAAATTGAACAATATACCAACTGAAAAAGGTACGGTCGCCCTGACTTTTTTCCATTGGTATAAAGTGTCCAAAACCTATTTTTTTTTTTAATAAATTTTTCATCTTTTTCTGTTTCCTAATTGTGTGTTTCTGAACAGTGTGCTGTGTGTGTCTCTCTGCAGTTAGTTCCCCACCCTCCCTCTCTGTTCCTGTGTTGGTATTAATGTTGGTGGCTCTGGAATTGCCTGCCCCTCCTGTAAGTCTGTATTAAAACATTCCTTCTGGGTCCATCTCATTTGCTCACTAAACTGAGTACAGTTAGATCATATTCTGAGTCTAGTGTTCACTCTACTTAATACAGAGAGAAGATTTGAGAAGGCTACCCCACTTAGGTTCTTCCTTCCTATCTTCTTGCACTTAAAAAATAAATAAATAAATAAATAAATAAAATGTTTTTGTACTCTATTCATTTGCTTTTACTGTATTTGTGTTTCCTCCTACTTTATTTTGCTTTTTCTTAAAAATACTCAGTTTTATTTATTCTGCTGCATTCATTACTGCTTGGTTGTAGCCTGATTACATTGTAACTGTTATTCTAAGTCTTTTGGTTTAAGCACTTAGGCTTCATACAGGCTGTTTTACATTAAGAAGGTTTGTGGTCTGCACTGTTGTGGCAGGACAGGTAGCTTACATCCTTCTAAGCTGGGAATTACTGATTAAAGGCCCAGTGTTGGCTATTCTAAAAGTGTATTAGTTCTGGCTTAAACACTTGGGCTTCAGGCCAGTTATTCTACATTAAGAAGGTTTGTGGTCTGCACTCTTGTGGGAGGAGAGGCTGGATTCTGTCCTTCTGAGTTGGGAATTTCAGGTCACAGGCTTATTGTGACTGCTTATTTGAACTGTTTCTTTCTGAAATTGGTGCTGTAGCGTAGACCAGATTCAGGCCTGCTGAATCTAGCTTTGTTTGTATAACTTGAGCACTGATCCAGGCCATCTTTTTTTGGAGAAGGTTCCCCTGCACCCTAGTAAGTAGGGGTGTGCAGTTAGAACTTGTCTGCTTGAAGACTGCTGGAACACGGCTCAGTTTTGAGCTTTTTTCTGGTTAATTGGGTAACTTGTTTACATCAGTTTGTTCGTATTCTATTGAAATTGCACTTTATTCATCTGCTTTTACTGTGTTTGTGTTTCTTCCTACTTTATTACTGGGGGCATTGACTACAACTCTGATCTGCGATATATAACAATAAGTATCCTTTTCTGTGCTTTTAAACAGTTTTTTTGAGTGTATCTGCTTTATTTTCAAAAAAAAAAATTATATATACATATATATATATATATATATATATATATATATATATATATATACATATATTTATATATATACATATATACATACATACACTTGTTTCCTGCCTTTCTAAGCTAGTATAGTCCATTTTCCAAGTTAGTGCTGAATTCAGGGCTGTGTTACAAATCTCTGTGTTTGCCCATACCTTACTTGGGTAGAAGGAAGTTTCTCTGTTCACCTGTGAGAGAGGGGAGCTGTGAGCAGCCTATCTGTCCCTGGAGGAGTGGTGTCAGCCCAGAAATTAGTAGTTTATTGGCCATTTTGAGCTAATTTCTATCTCTTTCATTTCCCTGCTATAAATACTATATTTGCCCGGTTTTGCGTGCCGGGCAGTGCCGGTTACCTAGGGTAAAACTATTCCCAGCTCCACAAAGTTTCCCCTTCAATTTTTCCCTTGGAACTAGACAAACTTTCAACTTAAGTACTCAAGCCATTCATTTCTCAGCTCGGCACTGGCTCAAAACTTATAGCAAGCACTTATAAACCCTAGCACTAGACCCTCCTGTACTGTATAGTAGGACAACGCTCTCTATTCGACCTTGCCAGCCATCCAGTAAAACAGTTCACTGGACCTTTCCAGGCATGTCCAATGGGCAGTTGCAGGTGTACTCTCTAGTCCAACTGGTGAATCTGGGCATTTTGAGGCAATATTAAACTGCCTCATGTACACAGACAACCCCCTCCTCCTACCACAAAACACTAATACATGCGAGAGATGCAGTTATACAACCAAACTAGAGGCTAAGCTTTCTTAACCCAAGACTGAATCAGACAGTCAAGAGCAGAAGGGAAATACTTGCATCACACCACCAGTCTTACATAAACCCATTAAACCAGTACCGGCAAAAAACACACATAAATACATGGAAACATACTCGGAGGCTCTAAATACAAATCTGCAAAACTAAAAGAGACCTCCAAAGCAGACATCCAAGCAACCTCCACCCCCCCAATACAAACCATGAAACACATATTTCACAAAAGCAGTGTGCCATGCAATCACAGCCCTTAAGGCAAAATAACATACCCAACATACTAGTAATAGGTGACTCTATAGTCAGACACACTGACGTCCCACTCATTAGGCTGAATAAGGAGAAGGTTACTGTTAGCTGCCTGTCAGGTGCCAGGATCCGCCACATAACACAAGTACTCAGGTCACTCCAGAACAAGTACAAATATGACTATGTCATTGTCCATGTTGGTGTGAATGACCTGAGCCATACCTCCCTGGACTACATGAAAAGAGACATGGAAGAGCTCTCTGATCACGTAGCCCAGGCTGGTATGACCCTGACCCTGAGTAGCATCCTGCCCTCATCATGAATGATACCACAGTATAAAGAAAAAAATTCTCGATTTCAACAATTGGCTAAATTTTTGGTTTCATTCAAAGTGGATCCAGTGCCTGTCTGCCTGGGATGACATGCTCGACAAGTCACGCTGCTTCACTAGAGATGGCTTGCACCTGTCACCCTTAGGCTTTCAAATACTTGCCAAGGCTCTTGCCACCCCCATAGTGCCTTTTTTAGGCAAAGCTCAAAAGACAAACCCACTGCCGTAAATAGCACAAGTAACAAAAAACTGAGGGTAATGCTACTCAATGCCAGAAGTCTAAACCTCAAAATGCATGCACTCGAGGCACTCCTCAGTATGAAGAAAATCAATATATGTGCAGTAACAAAATCCTGATTTAATGCTCCAGAGAGCACCTCAGCACTGCCAGGCTGCAGCTCATACCATACATTTTGGCCACAGAACCCAAACTGAAATACAAAAGGTGGGGATGTATCCATATTCATCAAGGATACCCACACCTCCAGGTTACGATGCTTCAGAGATCATCCACATGCAGCTAACAATGGGCAAAACTGCAATTCAAACTGTAGCTTGTTACAGATCAGCCACCATGTCCCAGGACCCCCATTCTGCCTTTCTGGAAACACTGGAAAACATAAAGGTCCTATCAAACCCCCTAATATTGGGTGATTTCAATTACCCAAACATTAACTGGGAGAACTACTCAAGTGCTAACTCCCTTGCCCAACTTTTCCTAGAAATTATTAACTCAAATGCCCTGGTTTAACTGGTCAACACTCCCACCAGAGGTGACAACATATTGGACCTGATCATCACCAACATGGGCGACCGGTGTTCCACACCAGAGGTCAACCCATTGCTGGTTAGATCTGACCATAAACAAATCAGTTTGGATATCCATATACCACCCCCACCCCTGGACAAGAAAGCCACAGTGAAAAACTTTTCAAAAGCAAACTTCACGTTACTTAAGACCAAGGTGGAAAGTTTCAAAGCCCCCATGCTGAAGGATAACACTGTCCAAGCTGCAAAATCCTTTGCTAATACATTCTACGGGCAGCAGCAAGAATGCATGGATCATGCCATTCCAAGCAAACCCAAGACTCACTCCTCCAAGAAAAGGAAACCAGTCTGGTGGACTCCTGCCATAAACAAGCTATGAGGAAACTAGTACAGAAAAGAGTAAAATCCCAAGAAGGGAAGACATCCCTGATCAGTATCAGCAAGAAACTATGATCCCTCACAAAATCAGCCAAGGCGAGCTTTGAAAGAAAAATTGCCGATGACTCCAAATATAAACACAAGGCATTCTTTAGCTATGTCAAGAATCTAAGTGGCAATGCTCAGATCTGCTCAGAGTTAGTGCAAAATGGCACAAAATACACTGAACCAACTGATATCTCCAACATCCTGGCAGACAGGTTCAGCGCAAACTTCACCCCCCTCTCACCCCCAAAAGAACCCATAACCATACCAGAAGAATGTAGAGTCCCTGAAATCACAGCCCTCTCCAAAGCCAAAAACACAGCATCAATGGGACTGGACAGTGTCCCAGGCTACATCCTACACGAGCAAAGATGAACTAACCCCTCACCTAAACACACTGTTCAAACTCAGCCTCTCCACAGGCTACATACCCATAGAGTGGCACACAGCAACGGTTATTCCGCTTCACAAAAGGTGGAGCCACAACAGACCCCAGAAACTATTGCCCTATCAGCCTGACTAGCTTGGTCTGCAAGGCTATGGAGTGCATCATCATGGAACTCATTAACAGAGACTTTGGGAACCTCCAAACAATGTACCCTACCCAGTTTGGCTTTGTTAAGGGCAGATCATGCCTCCTAAACCTGGTGGACTTCTTTGAGACAGTTACCAAGGCTATAGACGAGGGAAAGGTGGTACACACAGCCTACCTAGACCTCGCTAAGGCCTTTGACACCATTCCCCATTCTGGTATTATAGACAAGCTTACCAGCCTGAACATAAACCCCTACATCACAAGATGGGTTGCCAACTGGCTCATGGACAGAACCTACATGGGGAGAGTTGTGGGAGCTAGGGCCGACTTTAAACCGGTTACATGTGGCATTCCCCAGGGCTCAGTCCTAGGACCCCTCCTGTACAGCATATACTTCTCAGTGGTACAGGCAAGCACAAGAGGACTATGGCTGACCAAGTTCGCCGATGACTGCAAACTAGGGGCTATAATTGACTCTCCGGCTGACACAGACATCCTCCAAAAGGGTCTCACTGAGACGGATATCTGGGATCAAAATCATGGCCTCAAGCTAAATGCCAAAAAGTGCATAGTCATCCCCTTTGGAAAAAACAAAGTACCCACAAACTACCACATAGGTGGAAGTCCCCTAAATACAGAAGATGTAATAAGGGATCTGTGGACCCAAGTGGACAGTAATCTCACCTTCGATAATCACATTGTCAAAGTGGTTAGAAAATCCTTCTACATGGCCCACCTAATCACAAAGGTTCACATCCAGATCAAAAGAGGACATTGTGCCCCTCTACTCATCACTCATCAGACCCATCTTACAGTACAACGCCCCATTTGGGATGTACCTTACAAGACACCTGCAACAGCTGGAAAGACCACAGAAGTACTTCACCAAGAGGATCAATTGCCTCAAACAGATGCCCTATGCAGCTCAACTGAAGAAACTCTAGTTGTACTTAGTTGCATACCGCCTACTCAGAGGTGATCTCTGCCTGACATACAAGGCCATGTCCAACCCAGATGATGGACATGCTCCACCTAAAGAAAACCTTATCCCTTGAGCCACACACTTTAGGGATCTAAACCTCACCACAACAATAAATAGGACATGCTGGAGGGATAAATTCCTGTCCCAGAGACTTTCCATGCTTTGGAACAAGATCCCAATCTACATTAGGCAGAGCTCCTCACTAACACTCTTCAAAAGAAACCTTGACGAGTGGATGGAAACAGAAAGTTTACCTCGCGGATCCTTTCAGTGGCTCTGCTGGACAGAGGCACAGGGAACTAATCTAAGGGGGTGGCGAAAGCCAACACATTCTGGCTAGGCTTATAAATGCCTTTGGGCAGATAGCCTAGTACCCACCTATGAACCTATGAACCTATAAATAACAAAAAAAAAGAAAAAAAACGGAGCAACAGAGACTTTCTTTTCTCTTTTGCTTCCATTTCAAAGCATTGATGTACTGGATATGCATAGGAATGCAAGTCCCATATGCATGTGCAGTACATCAACACGAGGAAGCAGTATACCACCACCAGCAGAAGAACAGTAATGTGCCGTTATACAAAGACATTATTTAAAATAACTAATTATTTTTTTCTTAAATAATGCCATTGTATAAAAGCAATAACCGACTTTGTGGTTGTGGTATATTGAAATCTTCCCAGAGCTGGCTTTATTTAGTCACTCAGGCTTCACCCTCGTGATTAAACCACACCAGCCATGGGTAAATCTTCAATATACCACACCACATTGTCAGTTATTTATTAGTTATTCCACAGCCATTACACAAATAACTGACTTGCATTATATCTAAATGATTGAAAAGGCTAGTACTTAAATTTTAATTCTAGTTCTATTATTTATTTTATGCCATATTTTCAGAGATCAGAAATGGCATTTGTACTAACAAAGGGGAAATTTGGCCAGTGCACCAGGGAAATGTACCTAGTTTTTTCATGTGGGTGAGAAATTTTGGTGAAACACAAAGTTGGCAGAAGAGGAAGTATCTGATGCTATTCCAGTGGTGACCCAGGATGGTAGATATTATGATGTAGAATTATCAAAGTGCCATGTTGAATGGGTGCATCGCTGAAAGTGGTGAACAAGGAAGAACCAGGCAAATGGAAGGCGCTATCTCTGAGTGACAATATAATCCATAGTATTCTTTTGACAGAAATTGGTATGCAGCAAGACTCATTTATTGAGAAACAGCCTTCATTGGTAAGGAGGAGGTAGCAGATCTGCTGTTCCAGAATGTGACGAGCAAGTGGATTTGTGTGCATTCTGGAACATGAACAGAGTGCTACAAACAAAAACATAACATAAATTACAGCAGTCACTGAAAAAGGAAAACATAACGGAGCTGCATTTTTTTAAATAAAGTAGCAACCAGTTATGGAATGTATTTTAAACCTTGTTAAACCCACAGACAAGTATGTGATATGTGTTAAAATTGTTGAAACTGTGGGTTTTAAAGCTGAGGTTATCCATTCCCTAATATAATTGGTGAGTGAGAAATGCAGTGATCTAAGATTTGAAATGTTTCTATTATTAGAAAATGTGTGCATTATTTAGACAACATAAAGTCTCATTTCAATGGAATCAGTATGTGTTTAGCAGTTTGTTTCAACAGAATAAAAAAAAAAGTGTTGTCTCTTCAATTCCAAACTGTTGATATTTCTGAAATTGAAGTTTTTCAAGAGATTCTATACAAATGTGGACACTTTAAAGAAGGGGGGGGCGATGAAAGGAAAGTATAATTGGTATAAGTAAACTTGCCATGACGGTAGATGTTTGAAAAGATCACTGCTACGATAGTGAAGGATTTTATCCAACCAATCAGGTTTCCAAAGCTATAGGGCTTCTTCCACATACACCAGCCACTGGTAAGTGTGGGGTTGAGGATAAAACCAGTGACTAGGATGCTAAATACCTCAGAGTTTTCTTGTCTCTGAAGGGTGGGAGGCTAAAGCCCTGACAGATAGGAACATACAAATAACAAATTCTACACCCTAGCAAAAAATAAATAAATAACTGTTATGGGAGGTTTACTTACACAGTGGTACTATGCTCACCAGTAGATTACTGATTCAGAAGCCTTAAGCTATATGGGATGAAATGCCAGAACTTATTAGGTAAGGGAGGAGGAAATGGAATTAAAGTCCAGGAGACCTTGGAGAATAGTCCTAGTAAAGCCTGTTCTGGATGTAGAGAAGGAATCTAGTCTGTAATAGTTGATAAAGGTGTAAACAAATGACCAGGTTGCTGCCTCTAGAAAACTTCTAGAGTCTACTACTTTCCAAAAAGCCATAGAAGTAGCTAAGGTTCTTGCTTGGACAGAACTTGTGATATTGAAAGTAGCAATGATAATAGCATGGGACAACCATTTTGAAATAGGTTTATAGGTACATTACTATGTTATTGCTCAGTAAGGATCTTTTTTAAGCTTAGCCATGCATCTCGTTTATATCCATTGTATTGTAAGTATTAATAACCTAGAGCCCAGGGATTTACATGTTACTTCTGTCCATAAAGAACAAAGGTGATAAACCAGGGGTGAATTTTGGTTTTCCATTTATTTGTTTAGATTACACTTGAACAGTGTAATGGATGTATTTTGCTTTATGTGGAGGGAAGACAATTTCAGAGAAGCGTTATTCTCTGTGATATGTATCTATCCCTCCAACATGCCCTAGTTATGTTGCAGAGGAGAGTAAGGTCTCTTGAATACATATTTATGCCATCACTGAATATCTGGATGTTCAGCAGGTTTGAACGTTTTGGGTCAGTTGAGGATCTGTAAACAAGACAAAGATTGCCCCTCGGTAGCCTGTAAGATACTGAAAATAGTGACAGGACTTTGAGCTGATCAGTCAGTCTTTTTTGATTTAGGCCCTTGATTCTGCTGGTGAGAATGATTTGTGGTCATTCTACTTGTGTCAAGTATTTGGACAGGTAAATACTGGAGGGGGCATTATACTCTTTGATTAAACTAATAAGTGCTAAATACAGTGGAATGATCACATGGACTTTCATACAACAGTGGATACATGGTGATCAAAGGACAGCTCATTGTCAAAATAAGCTCTCAGGTCCCTAACTACAGAATCAATTTTCAGGGACATGTTGTCAATATCATAGTTACAGAGGATATTGTGACTCCCAAAGGAGACTATTAAACATTTCTGACATTTAGTTTTAGTCCATGGCTGTGACACCAGCTATTTATTTGGGGGAGACCCTCTTGGAGGATCTTGGTGTCGCCTGGAGAGTCTGTGATGGCACCAAGTTTGCAGTCATCTGCAGACTTTGTCAGCCATAAACCCATGACATTAGCTTTGACCTCTAAGAGTGGTCCAAGGACTGAACCCTGGAGTTCCCTGCTAGTGAAGAACTTTTGCAGGAGTTAGAGGCATCCACCATAATTTCTTTGGTTTCTTATGAGTTACTTAAGGATTTACATTTTGCTGGGTGAATTTATCTACTATACTTTTGTCTGGATGGTGTTGAATGCCTTGTCCAGGTCAAGATATGCTATGTGTACTAATGTTGTTTCATCTATTGCTTCAGTAACCCTCTTAAAGAAGTTGATCAGGATAAGTAGGCAAGTTCTGACCTTAACAAAACTAGCCTGGCCAGGGTCAAGAGTTTGTAAATTGCCTATGTCCTTATTTATTAACTCCATAATAATCATTTCCATAACCTCACAGATGAAGCTGGTCAGACTTATGGGTCTATAATAATCTGGATCCATTGATGACCCACCTTTGTGCAGTGGGATGACTGTTGCTGTCCTCCATTCATCTGGCACAAAACTTGTTTGCAAGCTGATATTGAATAGCCTTTGTAGGGAGTTTGACAGGTCTTGTTTCAGGCTGGTCTGTAAGCATCCTAGTATGTTATCCAGCCCTATAGAATCAGTGTTCTTGGCCTTGGAGAGTGCATTGAAGAATTGTTCTTGGGAAATTTGAAGGGTGTAGGAATGTCATTATGTGTTCTGTGTATATGTGTATGTTGGGCAGGAGGTGAGAGACGTTAGAGTTGCATTTATCCACTAGTAGACTGATAATGTCCCCTGGGTTTGAGTATGTAATCTTCTTCTTTCGGCTTTTCCCAGTTAGGGGTCGCCACAGGTTCACCTGTCCCTCATGATTGGCAGTGAAGTTTTACAGTGTCGCGTTGCCAACCCGGTGCCCAACCTTCCACAGAAGGCACACACAAGTATGCCTAGGACCAATTTTAAAGTGTCCAATCCACCTACAGCATGTCTTTGGGAGGAAACTGGAGCACCTGGAGGAAACCCATGCAACTACAGGGAGGACATGCAGACTCTGCACAGAAGGCACCCCAGCCAAGAATCGAACTGGAGAACCTCTTGCTTTGAGGTGGCAACGCTAACCACTGCACCACCGTGGATGCCCGGTTTGAGTATGTAATATCATTTGCTATTAATATGTGCAGTGCTGAGCATTGTGTCAGAGTTTTCTAACATAGTTAAGAAAGGATTTGTACTTATATTTAGCCTGGGCAGCTATTTTTATCTAGTATCTAGCTTTGTTTGATTTGATCAGGGACCAGATTTCCTAGTTAAGATTAGTAAGAGCATTTTTGGTAACTTTTTAAATGTAATGAGCTTTCTTCCTTTTATTGTAATTTGGCATCCACCATAGGGGTTTGTATTTAAAGTTGCCATTGTATTTACTTTGGGGGGGGGTGTATATGCAACTGTTTACATGTGCATAGAATATGGCAGTGGAGGACTCTGCATATGTGGAAAGGTCATCAGGTAGGAAAGAGCTGTTGAATTTTGCCACATCATCACCCAAGTTTAGTAGACTAGCTTTGGCATAATCTCTGAATACCAAGTTATTGGAAGATGCTTCTGGCTTCAGCCTTATAGTGACCATGACCGATTTATGGTCTTATTTGACCAGGGAGGAAGTTACCAAGCTGGTGAGAACAAAGTCCAGGATTTTGTCACCACTTGTTTTGGTATGTACTAACTAGTCCAGTGATTTTGTATTTATCTAGTCCATAAATATTCTGACATACATGTTAGAGGATGTATAAATCTCCCAGTTGATGAAGAGGTAGCTAAATTCCCCTAGAAGAATTGTGCCTGGCTGAATGCATTGCGACTATATACTAGTCTAGTAGGAATTCAGGGTCAAGAGAGACACAGAAGGAGCCCTGTAGTTAGATATGATGTGATAAAGGGTTTGCTTAGACACTGATTGCCTTTTCATCTTACTTTCATAAGAGACAAACAGTTGATCAGAAGTACTGAAGGATTATTTTCTGTCAATATAATATTGGCTGCCAACAAACATCAGAATAAGAAAAATTCTCCCTCTTCCTTTTTAGGCTCTGGAGGAATGAAAGAATGTATACCCTGCCTTTTCATTTTACTTTCATAAGAGACAAACAGTTGATCAGAAGTACTGAAGGATTATTTTCTGTCAATATAATATCTGAGCTGCCAGTGAACATCCAGAGTGTAAAGAATTCTTCCTTCCTCATTTTTAGAATCTGGAATGAAATGCAAAGATGTATACCCTGACTTAGTTTAAACCCAGAAATGACCTTAGGCATAAAAGAAGAGATTGTTCTCAAAGTTACCCTATCCTTATGGAAAATGAGGTATATATGACTCACCATAAAAGCTTGTAACTCAGGTACTCTTCTTGCAGTAGTCAGAGCAGTAAATAACACTGTTTTTAAAGAAAATAACCTCTAATCAATCTTGAAAGCTGGTTCAAAAGGTTATAATGTACATTTTTGTAAGACAAAATTTAGCAGCTGCCACCTATCTAATAAGTGGACAGATAAGTAACACCCCTTTTAAATACTGTTTCACCAAAGGTAAGGTAGAAAGGGGAAATCCAAGAGCAGAGAAGCAGAAAGGGATGAATGAAGAATCTTTGATAGAATAGTAGGAATGAGCAGAGGATAATAACTCACACAAATACTGAAGAATCACAAAAGCTTGAACCTCAAAATAATCCTGGTTTTTGGACTGACACCAGCTTGAAAAGCTTCTCCATTTATTCATATGTTCATAGGGTCATAGGTTCATAGGTAGGTACTAGGCTATTGGCCCTAGGGCCTATATAAGCCTAGCCAAAATGGTACCCAGGCTTTTGCCACCCAAGAAAATTATTTTCCTGTGCCCCTGTCAAGCGGGGCCACAGAAGTGATCCCCGGGGTAATCCAATCATCAAGATTTTTCTTGAAGAGTACTAATGAGGAGCACAAAAAATATATGTTGCCAGTCTGCTTTTGTGTCTTTTTACACACCTTGCATACCATTTTATTTACTTACTTTATGTGGAGTAATTACACATCCAGCATATCATTTTATTTAATTACTTTATATGGAGTAATACATATTCTGTGGATATATTTCCAAGTAAATATTTCTGAATATAAAGTAGTGGAAGCTGAACTTACAGACTTCCAAATTAAACTTTTGTTATGCTCATTTTTTATATTATCCAAGTTACTTGCAATAAACAAGTTCAAATAGTATTTTTACATATATTTGTAATGATTTAAAATTAACTTGTATACTTTAAACAAATAGTAGTATGTTTCTCTAGTTACAATACTTTACACATTCATTTTTAAAGATATTACCAAAGGACAGCAGTAAAGAACATCTTGCAAACAACATTTAAACAGCATTTTGCACTCATTATTCTAAACAGTTTTCAGAAAGAGCTAGATAGGTACACACTTGTTCCCTCAGCACATCACTCCCACCCCAAACCCCCCCCCCCACACACACACACACACTATTTCAGACACCCTCTATAGAGAATATAATCTTCTATATTCTCAAACTTGAACTTTCTTTCATGTCCTCCTCCACAACATCTGTTCTAGTGTGGTACTAATTATGTGAATAATTTAACATTTGTGAATTAAAGGAATCGCTGATGCTATGTCTATAAAGAAACATTTGCATTTGCTAACCCCATGCAGTTCTCTCATTTAGAATCAGTGTGCCTACATCAGGCTTAACTCTAGCCACCAGCCTGCCCAAAATAATAATAATAATAATAATAATAATAATAAGAAGTGCCCTTTCACTTAGGGTAGATACCACTAATGACCCAGACAAATTCTGTTTGTCTTGAGTGTTCACTTCTTCCTCCTTGCCATCGGTCACTTACATGTTTCTTCCTCGTATTGGCTTCTTTTCCATTCCCATGATATACAACCCATCCATCCACAACTCATTTTTCCCCATTTTTACACATGGATTTTGGGTGTCACTTCAACTGTGACAATCATTTAAAGCCAATGCTCACACCACTGGTTGGCTAACCCTGCTGTGGTTGTACTTCCATACAACAAGCCTGTATGCACACTCACAGCTATAGCCAATTTAGAATGTCCATTCCAATGAATGCATGTCTTTGGAGTGTGGAAGGAAACCAGAGCACCAGGAAAAACCCATATGAACACTGAGAGGACATGCAGACCACGGACATAAGGCATCCATCCAGCTGAGAATTGCACCAGATAACCTCTTGCTATGAGGCAACAAGACTACCTGCTGCACCAACTTCATTCCCACAAACTAGAAATTCACAAATATGCCTCTACTCCTTCCTCAGTGTAACAGTTAGCTAAATGTATTCCAGCCTCCTTCCTATTCAATGCCATCTTCCAGCTTCCCTCTCTCTGCATGTCACCTGCATTAGAACTTGTCAGAAGCCAGTCCCTTAGTGCTAGAAGCCAGCTAGCTACTTGGAGAGCTCTCCACATTAAACGATTTCAGATACAAGCACATCACTGATCCCCATCACTATAGTGAAGGTAGCAGTGACTGTTCCCTCTTTGGTCTCATATTTAGGTGTGCATCAGTCTATCTATCTGTGGTATCTATTATGTATGAAGGAGGTAATGGTATCAGTAATTTCCCTTAACAAAGATAACAAATCTGCAGTAACAGGATATGGGTTAACCATAATGCTTGTTGTTTGCAGCAGGTGTAGAGTTCTCATTTATTGATCTTTTTCTTGCATGTCTTGGGTGGCTTAAATAATACTTGGCATATATGCATGTAACTTGTTGTCTGCAAAAGTGACCCAATAATTCAGGCAAACAAACAAAAATAACTCACAGCGGTTTGAAAAAAATTAGTCCACCAATAATCAGTAATAAATATTTATTCCAAGCATGAATTTTGCAGATAGCACACAGATCTATTGGTAGGAGATTTGATTTTACTGTTTTAGTAGATGCATAAGAGAGCATACCTGTGTGTGTGCATTATAATGCCCATTTTATACACTGCTTTGGATAAATATATCAATATGATGGATTATATATTTGATGTATGTGTGAAACCAGGGCTAATGAAATATTTTCCCATTGTACCTGCTTTAAATTCATTCCCAGGTGGTTAACGTAGCTTTTTAGAATATGTTATTAAATGCTGATCTGTAAATGTGATTTTTTTTCAAACACCTTTATTGAATTATCACTTGTGACATAAGCAACTTTACTTTTATATAAAATATATCAAACTGTATTAACAAGTTCACATTTACAAACATTATGTTTCACATTATATTGCTATATATTACATAACCTAAGCAGCATTACATAAATTATTAAATTCCTGCACTTTTCTTTTTTTATACAAAAAAAATCTTTATTAAACCATCACTTACGAGAAAGGCAATCATACATTTGTATTAATGAAAATAAACCACATCAGCACAATCCTAGTTGCAAGCATTTTACATCACAAGCCATACTGAGATACTACCAGTTGCAAACATCACATAGCTCATTTAAAGCCTGCCTTCTTTTAAACCTCATTCTTCCCCTGTTTGTAACCGTACATGTGAATTCATCCCCTGAGAAAGCAGTATCTGCAAGTTGCTTGTGAAATATTTGTTTGGAATAAATCTTTATTGGTGTACCACATTTTTTCAGGCTTCTGTGATTAATTCATTTTGTAAACTAACTGTCCATGTTTTGGATTCAGTTTATTCTACTTTTATTCTGCATTCTTACTGCTGCTGCTG